>NC_071556.1:4694389-4829293 GCF_026979565.1 Vidua chalybeata | reverse complement strand
GATGGATGGATCCATGGATTGAGGGATGGATGATGGATGGATGAATGGATGGATGGATGGATGGATGGATGGATGGATGGATGGATGGATCCATGGATTGAGGGATGGATGATGGATGGATGAATGGATGGATGGATGGATGGATCCATGGATTTAGGGATGGATGATGGATGGATCCATGGATGGATGGATCCATGGATTGAGGGATGGATGATGGATGGATGATGGATGGATGATGGATGGATCCATGGATTTAGGGATGGATGATGGATGGATGAATGGATGGATGGATCCATGGATTGAGGGATGGATGATGGATGGATCCATGGATGGATGGATCCATGGATCCATGGATGGATGGATGGATCCATGGATGGGTGGATGAATGGGCTGCGCATGTGTGGTGTCCCCCATCCCGAGGGAGGGGAGGGGCTGTGCTGAGCTCCTGTTCAAGGAAGGATTTCCCCATCTCCCTTCACCTTCTCCTTCCTGCTCTCCTCCACCTCGGGCAGCTGCTTGCGGCACCCGGTCACGCACCCAAACTGCTCCTCTGCGTTGCCGTAGGCTTCGGCACAGGCTGGGGGAGAGGAGGGGTCAGGGTTCGGGGGTGCTCAATCCCTGGGACCCCCGTGCCCCTCCCCACTCCCTCCCCACCCAGGGCGCGTCGATCCGCACCCGCTCGCGGCGGGGCTGAGCGGGGCGGGACGCTCCGGACGGTGTCGGGTGTCGCGCTGCTCTCGGTGGGATGTGGGGATCCCCCCGGGGACGGCTCTTGGGGCGCGGGGGCCGTTCGGCCACCGGCTCCTCTCACCTGCTTCGCACTCGGCTCTGGTCGTGTTGAGCTCGGCGCTCGCATCCACGAAGTGACAGATGGAGAACAGCCGGCAGCCCCGGTAACAGGCGTTGAGAACAGCATCCTGCGGCGAGGAGGAGGAGAGCGTGGAGCTGGCACCGGGCTCAGCCCGGTGGCTGAGCCGGACACCCCCCACGCGGCCTCCCGCATCCAGCTGGGGGGCACCGGGCAGCGCCGCCCCCGCCCAGGACCGTGGTGAGGGCTGGCACCCCAAACCTGGCGTTCCCAGAGCAGGGAGAGCTGCCCCACGGAGGGTCTGCACTTGGCCAAGTCCTCGTGGAGGGCGTGGAGGGTCCCCCCATCTCTGTTGGCAACAGCCAAGCCCTGGCATGGGCTGGCAGGAGGTGGGGGTGCACTGCTCTGGGGGAGGGTACAGATTTGGGGGGCCGGGAACACACTGAGGGGGTGCGGGGGGCACACAGAGCCTACACGGGGGTCACCAGGAATGGGCAGGCTCAGGGTAAACGGGTGACACTGCGGGCACCCCAAACCTGCGGGGATGCCCTCACTGGGGGCACCCCAAAGCTGCTGGAAGAGGCCATTGGGGTGCCCCGGTGCCCCCCATGTTGCTCCCACGGGGAGGGGCCCGGTGTGGGGCTGCGTTGGCAGAGATGCCTGTCAGGAGTGTCCCCACTGATGCCTCTGCTGCCCCCCGGTCCCCTCCAGTGCTCCCAGTGCTCCCAGTGCCCCTGGTGTCCCCCCGGTGTCCCTGCTGTTCCTGGTGCTCCCAGCGTGCCGGGTGTTCCTGGTGCTCCCCATGCTCCCAGTACCCCACTGACCCCGATCTCCCGATGCTCTCCGTGCCCCTGGTGCCCCCCAGTACCCCCAGTGCTCCAAGTGCCCCGATGCCCCTGGTGCCCCCAGTCCTACTGACGGCCTCCATGCCCCGAATATCCCCCCAGTGCCCCCAGTGCCCACGATGCTCCTGGTACCCCCAATGCAATTGATGCTCCCCATGCCCCTGCTGCCTCCCAGTACTCCCAGTAGTCCCAGTGCGCCCGATGCTTCTGGTAGCCCAAATGCTATTGATGCTCCCCACGCCCCCGTTGCCTCCCCAGCCCCCGGTGCCCCGGACTCACGGCGGCGGCCCGGCGCTGCAGGCTGCGGCCGCACTGCCCGCGGCACCCGCCGGTGTCTCCCAGCTGCGGCGAGAAGGGGTCGGTGGCGGCGGCGGCGGCGGCGGCGGCGAGAAGGGCCAGGCCGAGGGCGAGCAGGGCCCGGGGCCGGCGGGCCGGGGCCGCCATGGCGGGCGCGGAGCGGAGCGGAACGGAGCGGAGCCGAGCGCACCCACCGCCGCCACCGCCGCCGCCGGCCCCGCCGTGACGCGCTGTGCGCCGGGCGGGGGGAGCCGGGGGCGGGGGGAGCCGCCGCAGCCTGCCGCAGATCCACCGGCACCGGCACCGGCACCGGCACCGGCACCGGCACCGGCACCGGCACCGGCACCGGGCGGCGATGATGAGAGAAGGGTGCGGGAGGAAGGGGGATGCCCCCCGGCAGCGGGGGGTGAGGGGAACCCCGCGATGCAGTAGAAGGGGGGGGTCCAAGGAGCGGGGATGCACGGGGATTGGGGGATGCGTGGACACCGGGGGATGCAGGGGGACAAAGGGGACGTGAGAACCAGGAGATTTATGGGGACCGGAGGGTGTAGGGGGGACCATGGGCTAAGGGAGGCACTGGGGGATGCGGGAGGGTTCAGGGGGATGTGCAGGGACACAACAGGACTTGGGGCCACCCTGACAGAGGGATTGAAGAGAGCAGGGGGCTGAGGGGATGACCGGGAGCTGCGTCACGCTGGCTCTGGTGTCCCACAGAGGGACAGGGCTGCCTCAATGCCACCCACATGGACCAACCCCTCAGGAGGGTCCCCAGCCAGTGTTAGACCCCACTGTGCCACCCTCTGTGTCCCTCGAGGACTCCCCAAGTCACCTTCATGCCTCCCATCCTCACCCTCGCTCCTCAGGGCACCCCCCGGCCGGTGCTGGGCTCTCCCTGACACCCCGGATTTACAGCTGTGACTTCACAGGCTTTAAAGGACATCAAAGGCACCCCCCACGACCCCCCCCCTCACCCCTGCCCATTCCCCTTATTTATGGCAGCACCCCAAAGTGGGCCCGGGGGGAGGAGGAGGAGGAGGAGGAGGGCTGGGGGCTTCGCTAACCTCCGGCCCTAATGGGGAACACATGGCAAGACCCCGGCGCGGGGAAAGGGGGGGGGTCTCCCTGTCCCAGCTCAGCATTGAGGGGTGCTCCGTGCCCTGGGGCAGGGAGAGAGGGGTTGGGGGTGTTGGGGGGCGCAGCCCGTGCCCCCCCCGGGAGCAGGGAGCGGGGCCTCTCCTCGCCCCGCCAGCTTATTCATCTTATTAATCAAAGCAGGGCCGGCAGAAAATGAGCTGCGGCCGGGCCGGCGGGGCTGCCAGGGCGCTGCGCTCCCCTTCTCCCTCCTGGAGCCCCGCCAGCCCCGGCCGCGGGTCCGGCACCGGTGACGAATGGCCGAGTAAATGGGATAGATTGGGGGCTGTCACCGTAAATCACGGCACCGCAGGTGGGGCTTCCACCGGCGGCAGGGGCAGAGCCGGAGCCCGGACCCCCGGGGGCACCGGGAGCCTCCGGGTGAGCGGCCGGCGGGCATCGCTCCCGCCACACCTGCCCGCGCTCCATCCGCTCACCTTTCCACGGAAAAAAAAAAAAAAAAAAAAAGCCTTTCCCAGGCAAAAACCTCCAAGCTGGCAAGTGCTTGCTGCCCTCCCTCCTCCCCTCTCCAGAAACACTCGATGCCTTTCGCATTTATCACTACTGACCTACATTTTTTTTTTTTTTTTCCTCGGATCCTTTCGGGAAGCCTCAGGCTCCCCCCCGCATTGTCTGGGGTGTCCCCAGGGTCCCTTCCACGGGCAGGGGACCCTTCACTCCGTGTCCCAACCCTGCAGAGCCCATCCCTCGGGCTCAAGCACCCTCTTGACATTTTTTCCTCTCCTCTAGAGCTCCTCAGACTCCGTCACGGGACTGTTTGTGCTTCCCAAAGCAAACAGAGGCGGGAAGGTGCGGCCACCCTGAGGATGCTCTGGAGGGAAAGGGTGGGGGGGGGGCGGCAGGGAAGGGGTTAAGCGGGTTATAAATTACCCATGGATGTGGAAATGTGACTGAGAGGAATAGAAAGCAAACTCTGCCTGCTGGATTCTTTGCATTTCTTGCCTCTTTATTTTTCCCCCAGGTCACTTTAAAAGGATGCAGGCAGTCGAGGCAGCTCCGCTGCGCCTCTCCTCCCGCTTTTCCCGGGGTTTGGTTTTTTTTTTCTTGTTTGTTTTTTACACCCTGGCCCTTCAGCCAGATGCTGTCTGCGTCCAAGGATTTTATGGAGTGAGCTCTGGCTGGGAAATCAAGTAATTAGATTAATTCAGGGCCCTGGTGACACATGATGGAGGGAGGCGGGAAGGTGACGGCTGGTGGGAAGCTGGACCGAGGATGCTCAGAGCGGGTTTGGGGATGTCCCCAGGGTCACCCGAGTCCATTTTGGGGGGGTCACGTCCCGCCTGGGCAGAGCAGGGAGTTCGTGGCAGGCAGCTGGGCCCCATGGCCAGATCCTGCACCGCAGCGGGGCAGGGAGGCCCTGGGAACGGAGCCACGCCGGGGGGGCAGCCGGACAGCGCCGGCCTCGGGGGACCCCCGTGCTGACGCCGAGAGCCCGGACCGGGGGTCAGAGGGGGGGTCCGGGCTGGATCCTGCCTCCAGCCGGTGCCTGTGGGCGCGGCGGCTCGTGGGCCGGAGGGAGCAGCTTTAAAGGTCACTGTCAAAGGGCAGCGCTGACCACAGCTGCCGCTGACCGGCCGCCGCTGACTCAGAGCGCGGCAGAGCGGCTCGGTCACCTCCGGCTGCTCCCGGACGGGTCCTGACGCCAGCCTGGCACTGCCCGGGGCTGGGGACCACTGTCCCCTCACCCTGTCCCCATGCCACAGGTGCTGCCGTGGGCTGGGAGGTCCCTGTGGTGACACCCCGCCGTGTCCCAGGTGACACCAGTGGGGACCGACACTCCCCTCCTGACGCCACTGTCCCCTCCATCTTCCCCCTGCACCCCAAGCACAGCCTCAAGCCACCTTCTGATGATGCCTCTGCCACCCAGAGCCACCCATGTCCCCTGTGCCAGCACCAGGGTGGGAGCCACCCCCTGCCCGGGGATCCCACCCACGCCTGGCTCCCCTAAACCCCACAAATTCCGGCTGCGAGCTGAGCAGCCTGGAGGAAGCAGATGGGGGGAAGGGTCCGGGCAGTGCAGGTGGGCAGCCGGGGTGGCCGCTGCTCCCGGCTCCGGCTCCACAGGGGGAATTTCTCCTTTTCCCCCAGCACCCAGGGCTGGCCGCGGTCCCCGTGTGGCTTCCCGGGGGGACGCGGGCGGTGGGTCGGGATCGCGGGCGGCCGCCAGCCCCCGGGGCAGCCGTGATTCACTCGGCCAGACTGCGGCCGCTGGGGCTGAAGTTTCTCAGGCTGGGTGGCTCCCGGAGCCTGACATTTTTGGGAAATTTCAACAAAAACAGTTCAGAAGCTTCCAAAAAACAGGACGATGGGAAAAGGCATTGTTTGGGCTCCCTCCCCCTCTCGTTTTTTATTGTGTTTTCTAATCTCTGCAATCCCTGCTGGTGCCCAGCACCTCGGAGCCCCGCGCAGTGTCACCCCCCCGACTCCCCCCACCCCGAGTCCATGGGGCACCCCGGGCCACCCAGGTGTCCCCTGCCACCCTCCACGCTCCCTTCCCGGCAGGGAGTGGTGTCCCCTCTCCTCACAGCTGGGGACACACCACACGTGGGGACAGTGGCCTTGCCATGGCCAGGACCTGCTCTCCCGGGGGTCTCTGACCTGTCTGGGGGTCTGCAAAGCTCTCGGTGCCACCGAGACCCCGGGCGGGGGCACAGTGGGGACACTGGGGGATGCCCAAGGGGGTGGCTTTGTCCCGGTGCTGGTGGCACAACCGGACATGCCACCACCCCTGGGGACAAACGCAGCCCCACTCTGGGGGGACTTGGAGCCATTTGGGGTGGTTTTTCCACTTCTTTGGGGTTTTGAGGAGGAAAGCCCAGAGATGATGGATTCGATAGAGAACGTCGGGATTTATGGGATGATATTCCTGTTTTCGACCCAAAAATAAGTAATAACAGGGGTTTGGATGTTAAAGGCGCTCGGAGCGTGGGGAAGCCGCGGCGGGGGGGGGCCCGTTCAGCGGCGAGAGCGGCCCCGGGGGCGCGGGAGGGTCCGCGCGTGAGTCACCCGTGGGCCGGCGGCCCCGGAGCGGCTCTTACTCACCTACCGGGGGGGTCGGGGGGAGCGGGACACCGGCCCCGGGGAGGGCTGGGGGGGGTCCAGCATCCCGCGGCGGCAGCGGGCACCGGGCGGGGGCCAGTCCCGGGGCCGGTCCCGGGGTCTGTCCCGTGGCCGGTACCGGAGCGGGACGGGGAGGGGTGGGGTAGCGGGGCCGGTGGCTTTCTGCCCCCCCGGGGGCGGTCCCGGGGCGGGGCCAGGGCGGCAGTTGGGGCTTTGGTAACCGGGGGTTGCTCAGACTTGCTCGGGACTTCCCCGGACGTGCCGGTGCGCTCCGCCGCCCCGGGCACCGACGGGCACCGGAGCAGGCCATGCCGCCGCCGCCGCTGCTCCCGATGCTCCCGCTGCTGCTCGTGCTCTGCCCGCGCCTGCCCCGCGCCGACCCGCTCTCCTGTGAGTACCGGCAGCACCGGGCGGCTCCCGCAAGGTGGGCGCGGGGCGGGCGGGGGTCCCGTCGGGGCCACGCGGGCGCTGCGCGGAGCCCCCCGGGGCTCTCCGGTCCGGCTCCGGCCTCGGCGTGCGGAGCCCCCCGAGGTTCCCCCGCGCTTTTCCGCGTGTTCCGTCCCCCCTCCACCGGTGCCGGGATGCGGAGCCCCCCGGGGCTGTCCCGTTCCTCTCCGTGTGCCGCGTCCCCCCCGGCCCCGGGATGCGGAGCGGTCCCGGGAGCGGAGGGGGCACCGCCGGGCGCACCTCGGGGCTGCGCTTCGCCTGCTGCGGAGGAGGACGGGGACCCCCCCGCGGAGGGCAGCCGGGACCCCCCATCGCCTCCCGACAGGCAGCCGGGACCCCCCATCCCCGTCCCCGCAGCCCAGCCGGGACCCCCCCGCCCCTTCCCCGCGGAGAACAATAGAGGAACCTTTTTTGTGCTGCCCCCCATCCCCGAGAGTAGCGAGGAGAGCCCCCCTCCCCCGGAGCAGCGAGTTCTCTCTCTCCCCACGGAGAACGGGGACCCCGAGAGGGGCCGGTCCCCCCTTGTCCCCCCTCCCCGCCGTCCAGCCCCCCCTCCCGCAGAACAATGCGGCTCCATTCCCCACCCAGGACAATGGAAACCCCCGGCCTCCGCCCGGAGAACAATAGCGAACCCCTTCCCCACGCGACCCCCTCGCACCCCCGGGAGCCATCGCCCCTCTCTGCCCCCCCCAAAGCCTCTGAGACCCCCCCCTCCCCCTGCCGAGAACAACGGGGTCCCCCCTTCCCCCCGGAGAGCCGCCCCCCCATCCCAGAGAACAATGAATCCCCTTTTCCCACCCAGAACAAAAAGGATCTCCCTCCCCGCCCCACGGAAAACAACGACCCCCCTCCCCCCCCCAAAAAAAAAAAAATCCCCCTGGGGGCCCCGCAGTGATGCCCAATTTGGGGGCCCCACCCGGCGGTGGCAGGTCCGGGAGGTGCCACCTGTGGGCTGAGCTGTGGAGCGGCCTCAGCCCCGCGGGGATCGGGGGGGGACACACGGGGGAGGGGTCCCCCCTTGCCCACAGAGACCTAAACCCGACGGACCCCCCCCCCCCCGTCCCGGCCGCCGCCCCGCTGCCCCCCCTGCGGCCCGAGCCAGGGGAGGGCGAGATCCCGCTCCCCGCTCCCCGCTCCCCGCAGCAGGAAGTTTGGCTTCCTCCCTATGATGGGAATTTCTCAAGGCGATGGATGTTCTCCGCTCCGACGCGCGAACGGGACCCGCCAGAAACGGCACCGCTCGCCCGGCAGCTCCCGCGACCCCTCCCCGCCCACGCCGCGGGGTCCCGGCCACCGCGACGGACCCCTGACCCAAACTCGTCCTCAGCGGGGGAGTCCTAAGGGCGTTAATTGGGGCAGGAATTGCCGCAGCAATAGGGTGGGGCGAAGGAACGCCCCGAAAATCCCTTTGGGGGCCGTTAGCGAGAGCGGCCAGTGCCGGTGGCTCCCGGTGCCCACCCCGGTGCCCACCCCGGTGCCTGGAGGGGCTGATCCCGCTGGGAACAACACGAGGCCACAGCCGGACCCTTGGTGGGGCTGAGCCCGCACCTTTCTCCTCCCAACCAGCCGCGTCTCCCCCCCCCGGACCCCCATTTCCCCCCGCCCCACGGGGGTCCGGGGCAGCGCTGGCCCCGCGGCCCCTCGACGTGCGGCGCTGGCGAAGGCGAAGCCAAATCTCCTTTTAGAGAGCGAAAGTTTCCCCTCGGTGCAGCTCGGCCGCGCTGGAATGCCTGGGCTTTTTATAAATCCCTCCTCGAGCCCAGGGATGGGCACGAGAAATGCCAGTCGGGGATGAGAAAGGGGAGAAAAAGACTGGAGAGCAGAGTAGAAAAGCGGGATAAAGCATTTTTGGGTACCGTGTCTGCCCTCAAACCTCGCTGCTCGAGTTTTAGAAGAGCTCAAACTACACATATATATATATATTTAATTTTATTTTTCCTGTGGAATTCAGAGCTTCCCAAATTCCCCTTTTGTTCTTCAGGGCAATTATTTCTATTTTCCTTTAACCCCCTGTACAGCTCAATAAATCTTTTTTAACCGCGTGATCTCTGACACTTATCGGAGCCTTTTTTTTTTTTTTTTTCCCTCCCCCCTTTTCTTTCCCAACCCCTTAAAACTCCGATGTAAAACTAAAATGAAATCCGGCCCTTCGGAAGAAAAGCATAAACGTTCCCGACACCTTGGAAATGTGGTTTTACTTTATAGCATTACTTAGCACCTGATCAGCATTTTTTTTTTTTTTTTTTTTTTGCAATAGAGAAGCCATAAAACCCCCGAGCAGGTATTTTCGTTGCAACTTGCACATTCCACAGCCTGCCTGCGTCTCTCCGGCCCTTTCCTCTCCGATCGGAAAACTTCACACTTTTCCCTTTTAAAACACATGTTCGGCGCTGCGGCCGTGCTGAAGGGGGAAAATAATTCCAGAGGGGAAAAAATATAATATATATATGTATATAATTGGCCCCTCCAGAGGCTCCTGCTTGGAGGAGGGAAAAAAAAAAAAAAAAAAAACAAAATCCAGGGGAAAAAAAAATACAGAGAGAGAGAAAATTGGCCTCTCCGGAGGGTCCTGCTCGGAGGATGGGAAACGTGTCTGTTTTACGGTGCTCGTGTGAGTTTCTAGGGCTGTTTAGATTAAGATTTAGGAGAATCAGGGCTCGGAGTGCTGGGTCTGTTATCGGCAGAGCCGCAGCAGCTCCGGGCTCGGCTCGTGGCGGGGTCGGAGCGGGGTGGGCTCGCCGGCAGAGAGGGGGGATGAGATTTCCAGAGGCCTTGCCGGCCTTGGGAAGGGTTTGCTCAGGGGGGTGGGATGGATCCATCGCCTTCCACGGAGTATCCCGGAGTACCCAGCCCCATCCCGAGACGTTCGGGGTGCCCGGCACCAATCCATGGGTGCTCGGGGTCCCGCGGCGTGCCTGGCACCAATCCATGGATATCTGGGGTACCCCAGGCTGCTTTTCCCCGCTGGATTTTCTTCCTCCCCCCTCACCAGCATCCCCCCAAGCGCGGCGGCAATTCCTAATTAACTCTCCCCGGCGTAAGGAGGATTTCGGAGCACTAATTGCAGAGGGTGGGGGGCGGAGCGGGCGGCGGGGACCCCTAATTAGGATTTCTCCGGCGTGACGGGGATTTTGGGAGCGCCGGGAGGGAGCGGCGGGCGCTGAAAGCCGATCGGGGCCGGGAGGTCGGAGGGGCGGGGAGGTCGCGGCACTTTCCGGGAGGTAATTTGGGATATTAGCCCGGCGCGTGCGGATGGAGCCGATAAGGGCTGACGGACACGGAACACCCCGGAGCGGGGCCGGGGCAGCCGCGGCGGGGAAGCCTCGTGGCCGGGGGGTCCCGGGATGAACCGCGATGGGAATTTCCCCTCGCGGAGAGGCTCCCCCAGCCTGCAGCAGCCTCGGGATGTCGAGGGGGCGAGCGATGGGATTTGGGAGCACATGGTGAGGATGAGGCGGGGGCTCTTGGGAAGCGCTTCCCACCCCTGGGCGAGGCGATCCAGGGGGAATTGCTGGACCTTGGAAGTGTTGGAAAAGGGGGGAAGGGGGAAACCCCCTCGCATTTTCTTTTTTGAAATCGTTTTGTCGCGGAAAAACTTCCGAAGCTGCAACCCCAGCCCCGCCCCAGCTCTGGGGGAAAAAAAAAAAAAAGATAAAAAGTGGATATGAAAAGTATTTTAAGAGTTCTAAAATAGATGTAGATATAAAAATAGATATTAAATGTGTTTAGATATAAAATATATGTAGATCTAAAAGTAGGTATAAAGCGTATTCAAATAGATAAAAAATAGGTTTGTATTGAGATATAGAATATATACAAAAATTATTTAAAGAGATATAGAAGACAAAATGTCTTTTGGCATAAAATGGATATAAAATATGCAGAAGTAAAGAATAGATATGAAACACATTTAAACCAATGTAAAATAGAAACCAGTGTCTTTAAATGGATGTAAAAGAGAAACCAGTGTGTTAAATTGATATAAAATAGGTATGTGATGATTTAAATCTATATAAAATTGATATGTGATTTAAATCAGTATAGGCTTGTGATGATTTAAATCGATGTAAAACAGCTAAACAATGCATTTAAATTAACATAAAACATATATGATGATTTAAATTTATATAGACGCGATGATTTAAATTGATGTAAAATAGCAAAACAATGTACTTAAACAGATATAAAACGTATTTAAATGAATACAGAAGAGATATCAAGGCGTTTAAATCAATGTAAAACAGATATAAAATGTATTTAAACAGACACAAGACATACTTAAAGAGCTCTAACCTCGCTAGCTCGATACCAAACCCTCCATAACTGATTTTCCCCCCCGCTCTCTGTCTCTCCGGCTGCAGACCCCGCCGTGATTTCCCCCCAAGACCCCACCCTGCGGATCGGCTCCTCGCTGGTCGCCACGTGCACGGTCAGCCCGGACTTTCCGCTGAAAGCCGAGGACCTGTACTGGACGCTGAACGGGCGGCGCCTCCCGGCCGCCTCCTACGCCACGCTGGGCCCCTCCACGCTCAGCGTGGCCCTCGCCCGCCTCAACGGCTCCAGGCAGCAGTCGGGGGACAACCTGGTGTGTCACAGCAGGGACGGCGGCATCCTGGCCGGCTCCTGCCTTTACGTTGGACGTACGTCGGTGCCGCCGCGCCGTGCCGGGGTCTGGTCACTGTGTGCTGGGGTCTGGTCACTGTGCCGGGGTTTGGTCACTCTGTGCTGGGGTCTGGTCACTGTGCTGGGGTTTGGTCACTCTGTGCTGGGGTTTGGTCACTCTCTATTGGGGTCTGGTCACTCTGTGCTAGGGTGTGGTCACTCTGTGCTGGGGTCTGGTCACTGTGCTGGGGTCTGGTCACTGTGCTGGGGTCTGGTCACTGTGCTGGGGTTTGGTCACTCTCTATTGGGGTCTGGTCACTGTGCTGGGGTTTGGTCACTGTGCTGGGGTTTGGTCACTCTGTGCTGGGGTTTGGTCACTCTCTATTGGGGTCTGGTCACTCTGTGCTGGGGTCTGGTCACTGTGCCGGGGTTTGGTCACTCTGTGCTGGGGTTTGGTCACTGTGCTGGGGTTTGGTCACTCTGTGCCAGGGTCTGGTCATTCTGTATTGGGGTCTGGTCACTCCATGCTGGGGTCTGGTCACTCTATGCTGGGGTTTGGTCACTCTGTGCTGGGGTTTGGTCACTGTGCTGGGGTTTGGTCACTCTGTGCCAGGGTCTGGTCATTCTGTATTGGGGTCTGGTCACTCCATGCTGGGGTCTGGTCACTCTATGCTGGGGTTTGGTCACTCTGTGCTGGGGTCTGGTCACTCTCTATTGGGGTCTGGTCGCTCTGTGCTGGGGTCTGGTCACTGTGGGCTCAGGTCTGGTCACTCTGTATTGGGGTCTGGTCACTCTGTGCCAGGGTCTGGTCATTGTGCTGGGGTCTGGTCACTCCATGCTGGGGTCTGGCTGCTCTGTGCCAGGGTCTGGTCACTCTGTGCCAGGGTCTGGTCATTGTGCTGGGGTGTGGTCACTCTGTGCTGGGGTCTGGTCACTCCATGCTGGGGTCTGGCTGCTCTGTGCCAGGGTCCAGCTGGCGCTGGGGTCCAGCCACTCTGGCCAGCACCGGGATGCACCTCCCCCATGGGAGAGAAGCCGGGGATCCCCACGGAGGATTCAGCATCCTGGTTCTCACCAAAGCGTGCCAAGAGCTGCTCTGGTGGAACCCTGACCCGCCTGCAGCTGAGAGGCTGTTTCGGCAAAGCCTCGGTTAAAACGCGCTTGTCCGAACCAATAATCGTAAGATTTTATCTCGGGCTATTTTAAGGACAATGCCACGTCCCAGGAATATGGAATCGGAACGGGGAATGCAGCTTGGGTTTGTTTTTTGGGTCGCTACGCATTCCCGGGAATACAGAGGCTCAGCTGGGAACGCAGCTTGGATTTGGGGTTTGTGTCTCCGTGGCTGGAAAAAAAAAAACAGCTCTGGAACCTCTTGTTCTTTGCTTTTTGTCTCTCCCAGTACCCCCAGAAAAACCAGTCAACATCACCTGCTGGTCCAAAAACATGAAGGACCTGACCTGCAAGTGGGCACCAGGGACAGAAGGGGAGACCTTCCTGCACACCAACTACACCCTCAAGTACAAGCGCAGGTGGGCGCTCACCTTCATCCCCGTTATTGTTAAAAACGTTGCAGTGGGATTTAATGGACAACAGGGAAGGGACAGCTTGACGCCTCCTGGCTGGCCCCTGCTTGGGGGTGGTGCTGCAGGGATGAGTTTGCTCATGGAGCTGGGGAGGGTTAGGAGAAGCTGCCGTGGGCCTGGTTGAGTTGGGAATCACTGAGTGAACCACGGGATTCACGGAATCACTGAGTGAACCCCCAGTTCTGGCGGTGTGGAACGGCCAAAAAGCAACCCACGGGAGCATCCCGGGGGTGGGGGAGCGGTGCCGGTGCCGCATCCATCACCTGCCCGCAGGTGGTACGGCCAGGACAACACCTGCCAGGAATACCACACGGCCGGAACCTACTCCTGCCACATCCCCAAGGACCTGGCCCTCTTCACGCCCTACGAGATCTGGGTGGAGGCGTCCAACCGCCTGGGGGTGGCCGTGTCCGACGTGGTCATGCTGGACATCCTCGACGTGGGTGAGCCACGCCACCGCCGCGGCGTCACCGCCGTGCCGGTGACCTCGCGGGGAGGGGCCGCGCTGGGCTGGGGCGGGGGGCAGCAGGAAATGGGCGATATGTGAGCAGAATTGCTCCTAATCGAATTAGGCTGTTTGCTCCGAGTCGCTTTTACATCCGCGGCTCCTTAACCCTCGCGGCCCCGCGGCGCTGCCCCGCTGTCCCCGCCAGCCCTGCCCTGTCCCCGCAGTCACCACGGACCCGCCGTCGGACGTGCACGTCAGCAGGGTGGGCGACCTGGAGGACCAGCTGAGCGTGCGCTGGAGCTCCCCGCCGGCCCTCAAGGATTTCCTCTTCCAAGCCAAGTACCAGATCCAATACCGGGTGGAGGACAGCTCCGAGTGGAAGGTGGGTGGGCACCGCCGGTGCCGGGGGACAGCGCGGGGTGCCCGAGGGTCCGGGCGCTCCCATCTCCTCCCTCTGCAGGTGGTGGATGACGTGGGCAACCAGACCTCCTGCCGCCTGGCCGGCCTGCGCCCCGGCACCGTCTACTTCGTCCAGGTGCGCTGTAATCCCTTCAGCATCTACGGCTCCAAGAAAGCTGGAATCTGGAGCGACTGGAGCAACCCCACGGCCGCCTCCACCCCACGCAGCGGTGAGTGCCGCCAGCAGCGCTCGCCGGTGCCGCCGGTGCCGCGCTCCCCTCCCCGCGCACCGGGGGATGTGCGGGGGGCCCTTCCCCACTCCATGCCCGGCACCTGGATTTCTTGCAAAGGGGCCAGTTTGGAGCTCGGCTTTCCCCTTCCTCCCCTTTTGGGAGCCAAAACCTGCTCGTGTCGCTCTCGGCCCTCCTTGTTCACGGCACAGCGGTGACGGGGGGGGTTGAGGCGCGGCCCCCCCCGTGTGCCACCGACCCCCTTGTCCCCGCAGAGCGAGTGGCGGGGGGCTGCGACCCCAAGGCGGGGGAGCAGAACACGACGCTGCGGCGGGAGCTGAAGCAGTTTTTCGGGTGGGTGAAGAAACACGCCTACGGCTGCTCCAACATCGGCATCAAACTCTACGACCAGTGGCGCGTGTGGCTGCAGAAATCGCACAAAACACGCAACCAGGTAGGTAAGGAGCCTTTCGCACTTCTTCTCCCCGGCTGGGTGGGGACGGGGGGTGGGGGGGGGGGAGGACGCGGGGTGACCCCCCCACCCCAGGGATGCTGGGGGGGGTGACGCCGACCCCGGGGCGACGCGGGGCTCTGCTCCTCTCCGCAGGTTCTTCCCGGCGATAAGTTGTAGCCCGCGGGGGACCGAGCGCCGGCAGGATGGGACGGGGCGCCCGGCGCCCACCCGGGACCGCCCGCGCCCGCCCCGGCCCCGCCGCGGGGGAGCCGGGAGGCGGCCGGGGCGCAGCGCGGCCCCGCAGCCCTGGGGCATGGGGTGGGGTGAAGTTGGGGGGCCGGGCTGGCCCAGCCCCGGGGGCTCTGTGGGACCGCGGCCCTGCGGCAGCGAGGGGACCCCCCAGCCTTGCCCGGCCGGGGGAGGCACGGAGGCTTTGCTCCGCCAGCCGGAGCAGCCCCTGGGATGAAAGGGGCGGCGGGGGCTTCCCGGGTGACCCCACCCTCGCCGCAGTTCCCCCCGGGAAGCGATTTTGGCCTTTTTCTCGCCAGGGTCCCACGTGCGAGTGCACGGAGGGGTCCGTCCCCAGGGAGCCACGCGGGCTGATTGGAGGCTGCTGGGGTTTGCCCAGTGCCTGCTCCAGTTTTGATTCAAACCAGCCTTATTTTGGTTCCATTTCAGTCAATTAGGAACAGATTTAAGCTTAATGCCAATAAACCTCTGAAACCCCACCGGGGTCTGCGTCAGCGGAGCGGCAGCGCTGCGCGGGGACGGGGATGCAGCGGGCAGCCAAATGGGGCCCGTGGCCCTTGTCACCCCATCCCGGGGCTCCCAGGGGACCGAGCCAAGGTGGAGGGGGTGGCACTGGGGCAGCGGGGGCCACACGAACCCTTGAGATCACACCACTCAGGCCAGCTCCGTGGGGACAGGTTTATTTGGGGTGACCATAGAAAAAGCGCTTGTGGAGCACCAGAGCTGCAGTGGGGCTGGGGGCACAGCTGGTCTCCAAGATGTGGTTTTGGGGGGGGGCTGCTGCCTGTGGGACTCCAGCTGGCAGCAGGGACAGTGCCCAGCTCGATGGGGGCCAAGCATGGCAGCCCCGTGGCACTGCAGGGTGTGGTTTGCCTTTGGCACAGCCCCGGCACAGCCAGGGAGGGGAACCGGCCCCACGCTGGACCCCTCTGCTGAGGGATACTCAGGATTTAGGGGGAGCCCACTTGTCCCAGAGGGGGCTTCCCCACCCCTTCCAGCCTGTGCCCCAAAAAAGGGGCCCAGAGGACAATGCCCACCTTGCCAAGGTGCACTGGGAGCGGGTGGGGGATGAGCGGGGCCCCCGTTCCACCAGCCCGGCCCCTCCAGCCGTTCCCACGGGGACACCCATCACTCAACTTCTTCCGAATCGTACTTAAGGTCCTGGAGAATTTCGCTGATTGCCTCAATGGTTTTAATTAGCCTACGAGAGCGGATGGAAACTATAAATAAAGCCCATATGGAGCGTATTATGTGGGCCGCCTCGCCTTCCCCGCGCTGTTTATGAAACACTCAGCCTGGGGAGGCCGAGGGGACGCGGCCACGCAGCGCCGCCAGACCCCGAAGGCACCATCTGGGCCCCCCTGGGCCGGAGGGAGGGCGGGGAAAGGCAGGGAAGGGGCTCCTGGCCTGGGCTCCGTGATCCCTGTGCGTCCCTTCCATCTCAGGACACTCCAGGATTCTGCGGTGCCATCCCAAAACCAGGGGGAGAAGGGGATGGCAGTGGGGGTTCTAGGCTAGGGGGATGCTGCCTTCCCAAAATGAGGGGGGACAGCAGCGGAGCCACCACCTACTTGTGCTTGAGCTCCCGCACCTCCTGCTGATGAGCGTCCGCCTCGGGCTGGTCCTGTGCCTGCTGCTGGGCCAGCTGCAGCTGCGCCGTCTGCGGGGGGACACCACGGGAGCTGAGACCCCCCCCCCCCCCAAACCAGCCCCAGCACTGCCCCAGGGACCCCCCCCCAAACCACAGCCCAGCACCCACCAGCTGCAGCTTCTCCTGCTCCCGCTCCTGGAGCCGGGCCAGGTGCTGGGCCAGGTCGGGGCGGCCGAGCTCGTCCCGCAGGCGCCCGGCGATGCCCAGCACCTCCCGGGAGATGCCACTGAAGGCCACGGTGACCTCGTGCACCAGCTGCCGGTACCGCGGGAAGTCATAGTGGGGGGCACTGCTCAGGTATGCCCGGTGGCCCCTGCGGACAGGTCAGGGGGGAGAAGCCACTGTCACCGCACACCTGTGAGCTCCCGGGGCTGAGCTCCCTTTGGCACCCGCCACCGGCAGCACCAGGAGGGTTTTCCTGCCTGTTCCTGCCTGGATTTGGCAGCATGACCAGGCAGCCTCATCCCTCACACGGGACAGGGTTGGAAAGTGCTTTTTTTTCGGGGGGGAAAGTTGGGTTTTTTCATCCTTTACACTCTCAACCCTGCATCCCAGGAAGTCCATCATCTGCTGGATGCTAAAATAGGATTCAGGTGTCCAGCGCAGAGTCCCGCTGCCAGCTGGAGCTCATCAGCCCTCCCCATGGCCCCGTCCCAACAGGATGCAAAATAATCGGGATGGGGGATCCGGTTCCCTGCTGGGGGTGCCCCGCCCCGGGAGGTGCCGCGCGTCCCGCCTGCCCCCGCCCGCCCCGGTGGGTGCCGCCCCCCGGGAGCCCGTCCCCATGGCGGTGCCGGTGCCGGTACTCACTCCTCGAAGAGCCGATAGGTCTCGACCCGCTCGCTCTGCAGCGCCCGCAGCCGCTGCAGCAGCTCCCGCACGGCCTCGCCCGTCTGCGGGACAGGAGGGCACGGGGCGCTGGGGGACGCGGTGGCACCGGTGACCCGGTGACGGGCTCCGGGCAGAGCCGGTACCGCCCAGGGGGATCACCCCAGTGCTGCGGCAACGCGTCCTCGCCCAGCACCGGTTCTGGGGGTCCCAGGTGGGTTCCGGCCGCGGTGCTCGAGCTGAGCCCAGCACCGGCACCGGGACCCGCCCATCACGCACCGGGAGCCCCCCGGCCGTGTGCACACAACACAGACGGGCACCGGGACCCCTCATATCCCCCTGCCCACCCACCGGGCCCCCAGGCCACTCATGCAGGAACCGAACTGACACCGGGATCCCCCAGACACGTGTCCGCGATACCGATGGGCACCGGGACCCCCATGCGTGCATCGGGACCCCTCTCTACGTATGCCCGGACCGGCACCGGGTCCCCCGGCCATGCTCACACAGCCCAGACGGGCACCGGGACCTCCCCGGCGCCGGGATGTCCCCACCCCGCTGCAAACGCACCCGGAGCCCCCCGGCCACGTGTCCGCGGAGCGGCACCGGGATCCCCCCGGCTCACGACAGAGACGGGCACCGGGACCCCCCATCCACGACCCTCCCGTGAACCACGCGCGCACGGACCCGCTCGGTCCCGGGACGCCCCTCCCGTCCCCCGGGGGCCGTTCCCGTTCCCGTTCCGCTCACCATGGCCCGGCCCGGCCGCACGGCGCAGGCCCGGGCCCCGCGGGGCGGAGCGCGGTTCCGCCGCCACCTGCAGGCACCGACCGGCAGCGCCGCCAGTCCCGGTCCCCTGCCCCGGGTCCCCGGTCCGTGCAGCCGTCTGTGCTGTGAGCGCACGGCCCGCTCCCGGTGGACGGGCAGGGGGATGCAGCGGGGGCTCCGGGCCGCTCCGTGGACAGGGCGTCCCGGTGCCGGTCCCCGGACGCGCGGCCGGGGGCTCCCGGTGCGTTTGCAGCGTTAACAGGGAAAGCCCAGGACGCCCGGCCGGGGGTGCCTGTGTGCATTGTGTGCACGTGGCCGGGGGTCCCGGGGGTCCCAGTGCCCATCCAGACCCTGCAGTAGTGACCAGAGGGCTCCCAGTGCATGAGCAGGGGCGTGCAGGGGGGGTCCTGGTGCCAGTCACCCCCGTGGCTGGGGGTGCACGAACAGGGGGGGGTTTGTGTGTGGTCCTGGTGCTGGTCCAGTCCCTGGCCGGGTCCCAGCGTCCATCTGCTGTGTGCACAGGGCCGGGGGTCCCCGTGGGTGGGCAGGGGGGGGGTCCCAGTGCTGGCCCAGTCCGTGCACACCTTGCTGCAGGCACTGCCCACCAGCACAGCCCCCCATTTACTGAAAAACCACAACTCGGGTAAAAAAACCACCAGAAAACGGGGCCGAGCGTCGCAATACTTTATTAGCCAGCGCAGGCAGGGCTGGAGGCTCTACTTGACCTTCTTCTTGGGGCGCAGGTTGTTGGTGTGCCCGCACTTCTTCTTGCGGCAGTTGACGGCGCGGGGGTGCAGGCGGGCGTAGCACCTGGGCGGGGGGGGGGACAGGTCAGCAGAGCACCTGGGGAGGGGCTCTGGGGGCAGGGGGGGGGCTGCAGGAAGGGGCTGAGGGGACACGAGGAGGGGACACGGGGACGTACTTGCGGCAGATCATCTTGTCGCAGTTGTACTTCTGGGCCAGCTGGCGAAGGGAGGGCTCGATGATTCCCCCTCGCAGGCGCAGCACCAGGTGCAGGGTGGACTCTGCAAGGAGAGGTCGGTGTCACACCGGGGGACAAAAGGAGCAGCTGGCACCTCAAAAAAAAAAAAAAAAAACAAAAAAAAAACAAAACAAAAACGCCCCCCCACAGAAACCCCCGCGGTCCCGGGAGCACCTTTCTGGATGTTGTAGTCTGCGAGGGTGCGGCCGTCCTCCAGCTGCTTCCCCGCGAAGATCAGGCGCTGCTGGTCCGGGGGGATCCCTGCGGGGCACAATCACCGTGCTGGGGACACCGGGGGACCCCCGCGGGGCCACCCCGCTACTCCCGGCCCCGCCAGTACCTTCCTTGTCCTGGATCTTGGCCTTCACGTTCTCGATGGTGTCATTGGGCTCCACCTCGAGGGTGATGGTCTTGCCCGTGAGGGTCTTCACGAAGATCTGCATCTTGGCACCTTCTCACCTGCGGGACCGGCGGCCGCGTCACCCCGGGCCGGCCCCGTTGTCGCCGTGTCCCGCCCCCGACAGGGCCCCGCCGCTCCCCGGCCCCTCAAAGCCTCTCAAAGCCCCGTTCCCGAGCACCCCTCCCGGCATCCAGCCCCGCTCTCCCAGGATCCAGCCCCCATCCCGGGTTTCGGGGCCCTCCCGCGGGATCCAGTCCCGTCCCCGGGGACCCAGGGCCCCTCCCGGCGTTCCAGCCCCCACTCCGGGATCCAGCCCCCGCTCCCCGGGTCCCAAGCCCCCCGCTCTCGGATTCCAGCCCCCCTCCCGGGGTGCAGGGCCCCCGCCCCGGGCCCCGGGCCCGCTCCGCTCCCGCACCGCGCGCACCCGCGGCCTCGCTGCTGAGGGAAAGGGAGGCGGGACCGGAACGGCGGCTGCGTCACCTCCGGCGGGGACACCGGCACCGCCCCGTGACGGCCCCGGTACCGCCCCGTGACGGCCCCGGTACCGCCCCGTGACGGCCCTGTCACTGCCGGGGTGACACCGGCACCGCCCCGTGACGGCCCCGGCACCGCCCCGTGACAGCCCCGGCACCTCCGGCGGGGACACCGGCACCTCCCCGTGACGGCCCCGGCACCGCCCCGTGACGGCCCCGGCACCTCCGGCGGGGACACCGGCACCGCCCCGTGACGGCCCCGGTACCGCCCCGTGACGGCCCTGTCACTGACGGGGTGACACCGGCACCGCCCCGTGACGGCCCCGGTACCGCCCCGTGACGGCCCCGGTACCGCCCCGTGACGGCCCTGTCACTGCCGGGGTGACATCGGCACCGCCCCGTGACAGCCCCGGTACCGCCCCGCCACAGCCCCGGCACCTCCGGCGGGGACACCGGCACCGCCCCGTGACGGCCCCGGTACCGCCCCGTGACGGCCCCGGTACCGCCCCGCCACAGCCCCGGCACCGCCAGGGTGACACCGGCACCGCGGGACAGGGCGCGGGAGGGTCTGCACGGACCTGGGACCAAACCAACCCTGACCACATGGCCCCAGGACCGACCCCCTGCCCACAGCCCCTGGGAATGACCCACACTGACCCCATAGCCACAGGACTGACCCCCCCAAACCGGACACTGCCCACAGCCCCTGGGACTGACCCCCCCAAACTGGACACTGCCCACAGCCCCTGGGAATGACCCACACTGACCCCATGGCCACAGGACTGACCCCCCCAAACCGGACACTGCCCACAGCCCCTGGGAATGACCCACACTGATCCCATGGCCACAGGACTGACCCCCCCAAACCGGACACTGCCCACAGCCCCTGGGAATGACCCACACTGATCCCATGGCCACAGGACTGGACCCACGACCGGTCCCACAGTGCCAGGACCATGGCCACACTGACCCCAGGGATCCCAGACCGGCCCCACAGCCCCAGAACCATCCCCATGATGGGTCCCACAGCTCCAGGATCAGCTGCAAAACCCAGTCCTGCAGCCCCCCACTCTTCTCTCACCCCCTCCCAGGCCTTCAGGGCCCCAAACCCAAGCAGTTCCTCCATCACACCACAGTGCTGGTGGAAAAGAAAGATCTGGACAGCTCCTGCTCCTGGGAGGCTGCCTGTGGAGCAGCCAGCAGCACCATGTGAGTGTGAGAACCAAAGGGAAACACAGCTCTGGCTCATCCCAGCTGTGGAGAACTCAGCCAGCACAAGTCCATCAGCAGCAGGGACAGGCCCCTGGCAGAGCTGGTGGGCACACAGAGCCTCAGAGACAACAATTCTTACAAAACACAAACACCTGTGCCCCAAAAACGGCTTTTCTGCGCCAAAAAAAATCTACACAGGTGAAGTGTAGCCGCTCTCCTGAGCGCAGGAAGGAGGGAGGACAAGAGGCATTTCCAACCCAGGATTTACTGATTCCCCCTGAAGCGAGCGCTGGCTTTACACCTCAGTGGCAGTTTCCAGGCAGAAGGGCAGCACCTTCCTCCCTCAGCTTTCTCCCAGCCTTCGCTTCCCTCTTCCCGAGGGGAAAAAAAACCAAAAAAAAACCCAAAAAAAAAAAAAAAAAAGCAAAAGAGCGACACACAAATATAAATACAGGCTAGAAAGTTCTCCAGGGGCGGGACGTGGCTCCTAGTCCAGGCCGCTGGCCGTGTCCTCGTCTGTGAGACTCTGTCCGTTCACGGCCGGGCCGTCGTACTGGCCTTGGGATAAATCCTCAAAATCCTGGCTGGTGGTGGGGGAGATGACGTCGGGGCTGGTGTCACAGGACTCCGTGCTCTGCTCCGAGGTAGCGATGGTGGTCGTGGTGCTCTTGGGGACGGGGTCGAAGTCGTCGTCGTCCTCCAGGATGGGGGATTCGTGGATGTCTGCGAGGGGAGCAGGGAGGTGTTAGGTTTGTGGAGAGTTCCCTAATTGTGCTTGTAGCAGGGATTTAAAAAAAAAAAAAAAAAAAAAAAAAAAAAAATCCAGCGAATCACCGGCGCGTAAATTAGCGGTCGTTTGCAATTTCTTGCAGCTGGATTTAACGGAATTAAGGGTTTTTTTGGGCTTTTAGGGAAGCAGCCACGTGCCAGCACATGGACTTCTGATTCCTGAGGGATGTCTGATGTGTTCTTAGGAACAGAGACTGCTCCCACAGGAGGAAAAATGAGCGTGGAGTTCCAGGACAAGGGGAATGGCTTCCCACTGCCAGAGGGCAGGGATAGGTGGGATATTGGGCAGGAATTGTTCCCTGGGAGGGAGGCGAGGCCCTGGCACAGGTGCCCAGAGCAGCTGTGGCTGCCCCTGGATCCCTGAAGTGTCCAAGGCCAGCTTGGACGGGGTTTGGAGCAGCCTGGGATGGTGGAAGGTGTCCCTGCCACGGCAGGGGTGGCACCAGATGGGTTTTAAGGTCCCCCCCAGCCCAAACCATTCCACGACTCCGTGAATCCGCGCGTCAGGAATCACTCACTGCTGAAAGCCTCTGGGTACTGCTTTGCCAACTTCCCCTTGAGCGTCCTGGGGAGGAGAGAACGATCCCGAGTCCGTGGGGAGCTGAGGGACCTGGAGCTGAGCTGCCCCACGGCTCCCTCGGCCTCCAGCACCGTGGGCAACGCAAACAAATCCCGAGGCTGAGGGATCCCCACCCCAAACCCCCAGAGCACTCCATCCCATCCCTCCCAGCACACGGGGTGCTTCTGAATCCTGCATTTTGTGACCACCCCGAGCAGCTCCCAAGGCAGCCGAGCCCATCCCATCCCACCCAGAGCAGGACCATGGAGACCCAAAGCTCCAACCTCCACGTGGTCACTCGGTCATACATTTTCCCTTCCCCAAGAGATTTTCCTTCTCATAGCCCCCCAAATTCCGACCTGTGCCCCGCTCTAACACCACCCCCCGCCCCACCCAGCCCCCGCAGGCCATCTCCCGGGCCGTTCCCACCCCGTTTCCCACCGGATCCTCCGGAAGATGCTGTCCAGGTCCTTCTTCATCTCCACCAGGGTCCTGGTGTGGTGCAGGAAGCGCTCGCTCATCTGCTGCATGCGCACGCTGGACAGGTTGTTGAAGTTGAGCAGCATCTCGTTGGTCTTCTCAAACCGATCCAACCTGCGCGGGGGAGGCAGAGGGAGCTCGGCGAGGATCCCGGGAGGCTCCCGGTGCCGGTACCGGGTTTCCCACCGGCCGCTCCCCCCGGCACTCACATGTTTTTCTGGGCTAGGATGATGGCGTTGACGTCCTCGGCGTTGACCATGCCCAGCACCCTCCCGCAGAACACCTGCGAGGCCGTGGGCTCCATCGTGGCCTGCGGGACCCGCGGGGCGGCGGCTCAGCCGGGGGGACCGGAGCCCCCCGCGCTTCCCGCACCGGTAACGGAGACCCCCCCCCCCGCCACTTCCCCTCCGCGATAGCGGGACCCCCTCCGCCCTGCCATGCACCCAGTACCGGGTACCCCGCCGCCGTGCCCCCTCCCGGGGCGGCCCCACACGCCGGTAACGGGAGGTCCCGTGGCCGCCCGCCGCTCCCGGTAACGCCGCCAGCCCCGGGTTCCCTCGGGGACACGGGGGGCTGAGCCCCCACTGGTGTCCCCGGGGCCTCCTACCGGCAATGCCCGCGCACCTGCGGGAGCCCGTCCCGCCGCTTCACATGACGGGAGCGGGAGCGGTACCGGGGGCGGCACCGGCGGCCGCTCCGCGCCGCTTCCGGGTGTGGAGTCACGTGGGGCGCGACCCCGCGGCGTCACCGCGCCGAGCCGGAAGTCCCGGAGACCGGCCGGGCGAGAGGGTCGCGACCCCCGCGGGCATCACGGAGCCTCTCCGGTAGCGGTGCCGAGCCCCCGGCCCCGCTGCCCGCCGCGCCGGGGCGGCCGCGCTGGTGGCGGCCCCTTTAAGGCGTCGGGGGGGGCGGGGCGGGCGCGCGGCTGACGAGCGTGCTCCCCGCCCAATGGCGTCGCGCGGTGGGCGGAGCCGGGCCAATAGGAGCGGGGGGGGCGGGGCCTGCGCCCGCGCGTTCGCGGGCCAGGTGGGAGCGGCGGGGGGCGCGCGGCGGTCACGTGGGGCGGGCGGGCGGGGGGCGCGGGGCCGCCCCCCCCCCCCGCGGTACCGGGCCGGGACCGCGACCCCTCCCCGATATCACCGGGACAGAACCCCCCCCCCCATCATCCCACCGAGCCCGAGCCCCCGCCCCCGCCAGGCCCGATCCTTCCCCGGCGCCCCGGGAGTCTCCGCTGTCCCGTTGCGCATCCCCCGCTCCCGGGAGGGTCCCGGGGGTCTCCGGGCCGGCGGAGCGTCTCTGGCGGTAAGAGCAGGCCCGATCGCTGTCCTCTCTCCCCGCTCCAGGTTGCTCCGCCGCCATGGCGTCCAGCGGGGAGGAAGCGAGGAGCGGCTCCCCGGGCCGGGCGGGCACCGGCACCGAGCCGGCGGCGGACGAGGCTCAGCTGGACACGGCGGAGGATTTCGAGGTCCTGGAAGAGGAGGAGGGGGAGGAGGATGAGGATGACCTGAGCGAGCTGCCCCCGCTGGAGGACGTGGGGCGGCCGCCGGCCCCGCCGCGGGAGGACGCGCAGCCCCCGGAGCAGGGCGCGGGGGACGCGGCCGGGGACCCCGAGGAGTGGCTCGATGTTTTGGGTGAGAGCAGAGGCTGCTCGGTTCCGGGGCCTCTCGGGCTTCCCCGGGGCTACCGGTGCCGCGAAGGCCGGGCAGGAGCTACAGAAGGGTGGGGGGCAGTCGGGCTTTTCCCTCCCCACCGTGTCGCGATGTGCCTCCGGGTTTTTCCGTGCCCAGGGAATGGTTTGCTCAAGAAGAAGACGCTGGTGCCAGGCCAGGGTGTGGACAGCCGTCCCCAGAAGGGCCAGGACGTGACAATCCGCCTGAAGGCCACGCTGGAGGATGGCACCGTGGTGGAAGAGGACCCTGCCCTCACCTTCACGCTGGGGGACTGCGACGTCCTGCAGGTGAGCGCGGGCTGGAAGCTCACCTGGGAGCAAGACCTCACCTCAGGGGCCACAGGGAGGGTTGGGCTCGGTGACATCCCGTTTGTGGACCTAAGTGACCCCTCTGCCCTTTCTCGTGCTCCCTCCCCATGATGTTGGCCGAGTTAGAGGGGGTTTGGAGCTACCTGCTCTTGTGGAAGATGTAAAGGTCCGACCATGGCAGGAACTGGAGAACCTTTACAGTCCCTTCCCTGGTGCCACGTTGTCCCCTGCAGGCTCTGGACCTGTGCGTGCAGCTCCTGGAGATGGGCGAGACGGCTTTGATCGTGTCAGAAGCCAAGTACTGCTACGGGGCTCAGGGCAGGTGAGGGCTGGCAGCACGTCAGCTGGAGCAGCGTGGTCCCAAACAGGGCTGGGGAAGCTGTCCCCTGCTCACCTGGTGACAGCCCAGCTGTCCAACCTCTGCTTCCTCGTGAGCAGCGTGGAAGGATCCACATCATTCCCCGCCCCGGGAATCTTCCCTGGCTCGGATTGCTGAGCCACGGCGCTAGGTGCATACAGCCCATCTGAGAGGTGACAGCTGTCCCCTGGCTTTGTGCAGGAGCCCTGACGTCCCCCCCAACGCGTCCCTCACGCTGGAGGTGGAGCTGCTGGCGGCTCGGGACGCGCCGGACCTGGAGCTGCTCAGCGGGAAGGAGAAGATCCAGCTGGCCAACCGCAAGCGGGAGCGCGGCAACTTCTTCTACCAGCAGGCAGATTACGTGCTGGCCATCAACTCGTACGACATCGCCCTCAGGATTGTGGGCTCCAGCTCCAAAGGTAGCTTGTCCCCACCAGGAGAGGGTCACCTGGGCTCCTGGCCCTGCTGTAACCTGGCCTCGGGGTGTGTGCAGTGGATTTCAGCCCAGACGAGGAGGCCGAGCTGCTGGATGTGAAGGTGAAGTGTCTCAACAACCTGGCGGCCTCGCAGCTGAAGTTGGACCATTTCAAGGCAGCTCTCAAGTCCTGCAACCTCGTGCTGGAGCACCAGCCGGGGAACATCAAGGCTCTCTTCCGAAAGGGGAAGGTGAGGAGGGGGCCCTTCTCCGCGGTGTGGCGGGGGGCTGAGGGACAGCCCTCAGCCCTGCTCCGTCCGTGTGTCACCCTGCAGGTGCTGGCTCAGCAGGGGGAATACAGAGAGGCCATTCCCATCCTGAAGGCAGCGTTGAAGCTGGAGCCTTCAAACAAGGTAGGCTGGAGGTGTGTGCTGCCCGTGTGATCCCCCCCGAGCTGGGGAGTCCCCTGCACGCTGCTTCTTCTCTGTTGTCTGCGTCCCTACAAACCTCAGTGTTGCCCCTGGGAGGCTGAGACTCGCTGGAGCTGTCCCCAGCCCCGTGAAGGGAGGCTGGGAATAGCCCCCCAGAGCCTGGGGAATGATGCATCACGTGGAGTGTGGCTGGTCTCCAACCTTATCTCCACGTTGCGAGGTTCCCTGTTGACCTTTGGTCCTGACGGTGACAGGACTCCCTGCCGGCCCATCCGTGCTCCAGCCACGCCGTGGGGAGGGTCCAGGCTGCTCCAGGTTCCCCCAGGTGGCTCGGGCAGTTTGTGCTGTGGTTGGGGGAAGTGGAGCAGAGCTGAGTCCCCACAAACTCGCCGAGCAGCCCCGAGAGTGAATCACCGGGTGCTGGGAGCAGCCAGACCTCGGTCCAGCGCCCGGGCAGGGCGAGCTCTGGGTCAGGAATTTCCTGTCAGTTAATGATCAGCTGCAGGACTGGAGCCTCGGGAGAAATCAAAAACCAGTGCCAGGAAATGACCCTAGCAGGGGCGAGACTGGGAGGAGACAGGGGGGTGTTGCCTGCACAGGGTCGTCCCGGGGGTCTTGGCTCTCCAGATGGGCTTTAATCCTCGTCTGGATCTCTTGTGTCCATTTCTTTCATGGGAGTTCCACCAGACCACCAGGATCTGTGTCACGATCCAGTCCCTGAAGGTCATGGGGCGAGATGTGGCACAAGCAGGTGCTTGGTGGCCCCCCAGCACCTTCAGGGGTGGTCTGAGCACCCTTGGAAGGGTGAGCTGGACCCCAAACCCTTCCTTTCCCATCAAGGTCAGGGTGGAGAGGGAGCAGCACTGGGAACCATTCCCCTGGCACGTCCCTGGGCAGGGCGGCTGCTCCCCAGTTCCGATGGAGCTTTTAATTGGAGAGGGCTGGAAAATCCAAATGCCCGGCAGTGACGTGTCCAGTGAAACCACAAGTACAGCAAATTACTGCCCTCCCCAGCTGCTGCCCGGGCTCCTGTCGTGGCGTGGGTGACTCAGGGGCCACGGCTACCGGTGCTGAAAACACTCCAGAAATGCTGGGCTCCACCTGCCTCCCGCGAGGCTGTCACAGACATCCTGACCCCTTGGAAGAGTTCTGGGGGCAGCGTGGGATGCTGCTGGTTGTCTGACACTGATGTGACAGCCCCGGGGAGCTCTGGGCAGGAGCGTTGTGTCCTCCAGACATCCAAGTTTTCGTGTTGGAGGCAGCTTTTCCCAGCTGGCAGAGCCGGTGCTCTCGGGATGTGTCCCCCAGCAGAGGGCACAGCGTGGCTGTGCCACCAGGGCCACCACAACGTCCTTCTGCCACCCTGCCCTGCTCAGCTCCCCGGTGCTTCCTGCTGCTTTTGGGGAGCCTGTGGGCCCCACGCAGGACTCAGAGCCTTTTCCTGCCCCAGCAGGGCAGGTGTCGACACGCTGCGGGTCTTGCTGCAATCCCACTTCACACCAGGCTGAGTTTTAAGCCCGCTTTCCCAGGCTGCTTCCAGACGGAAAGTGGGAGAGCTGGTGCATGTCTGTCCTCAAGGCAGACACTTTCCTGTCTCGATTAAAAGATAAAATCCCTTTCCTGATGTCTGGCATCAGCCCTGGGCTCTGCTCCCTGCTGCCAGGCAGGGAGTGGCTTCAGCAGCCAAAAAGGACAGAGGGGCACTGGACCCACAGAGTGTCCCGTTGGGACACGGGGCAGGATGAGGCCTCAACACCCCCTCAGCCATTTCTGAGCTCTTCCACGACGTTCCTGCACATCCCAGGGGTGGTGGAACGTGCTGTGGGTGACAGGTCCCCTCCCTGGCAGGCAGGGGTGGTGCGGGGCTGATAACGCCACCCTGCCCTCCCCAGACCATCCACGCTGAGCTCTCCAAGCTGGTGAAGAAGCACGCGGACCAGAGGAACGTGGAGACGGAGATGTACAGGAAGATGCTCGGGAATCCCAGCACCGCCAGCACCCCCAGGAAGTGCAAAGACAAACTGCCCTGGGTAAGGCCTCTCTCGGGGGTGGCCGAGTGGGTGGGGGTCCACAGGGGGTGTGTCAGTGTCCCCCGGGTCCCGCAGGAGGGACGCAGCCCTGCTGCTAAGCAGGATGCGGTCGGGCTGCGTCAGGACAGCGATCCCGCTGGGAGCAGGGGGCCGTGCTCCGGGAGCCGTGCCCGGAAAACATCGCTGATAACAGCCTGTGCTGCTGGCTGTGTGCACCGGATCCCGGCCATGCCAGCTGCAGGGCTCTGCACTTTGCCTCCCAGCTGCCCGTTGGGAAGCGCTGTCAGCTGGCGGCACACGCTGTCCCCGCGGGCAGAGCCGGCACAGCGCTGCCTTTTTGGGATGGCCTGTCCAGTCAGGCAGGGCAGGCAGGGTGGCACGTGTCCCCTGCCACGGGCACAGCCCCTCACGTCCCCGTGCTCTGCCCCGCAGTCCATCCCCTGGAAGTGGCTCTTCGGCGCGACGGCCATCGCGCTCGGCGGCGTGGCCTTGTCCGTGGTCATCGCGGCCAGGAACTGAGGGTGGCACCGGGGCGGCCCCTTGGCACGGGACCGGCGCCGAGCCCTGCCTCTCTCTCCGCCGAGGGGCTCCCCCGAGGCTCTGCCACCCCTTCCCGCGGACTCGCAGCTCCAGGAGCACGGATGCTTTCTCTGCCGGAGGTGCCGGATCTCTCTCCCGACGTTCCCCGCGTCCCTCCTGGCGCGGGCGGGTGCAGCTGTGGGCAGGGAGCCGCCGGCAGAGCAGGGACCCCCGGGCAGCCTCCCTGCAATCAGGGGCTCAGCCCCCAGCCCCGAGGGTGTCGGGGGCAGCGGGAGGCGCCTCGCACCGGTACGTCCTGGCCGTGCCCACCCCGGGTGTTGTGGTCCTGCTGCCAGGACAGGGTGGGCACGGGGAGGAGGCACGGAGAAGGAAGCTGTGGGAAGCGATGTGGACGTGCCCAGGGGCAGATGCAGCGACATTCCCTGATCTCTGGCGGGGGCTGCCAGGGACTCAGCCTTCCTGGAGGCACCCGCTGCCCTCCTCTCTGCACATCCCTGGAGCGTGCAATGTCCAAAGGAAGCCAAAGAAACCCGTGGTGGGAAGGATGGAGGAGGGGAGCGCTGGAGACCCCCTGTCCTGGCTGTCTTCCTGTGGGTCCAAGCTCGTCGGGGGTCCCTCCCTGCCCTGCAGCCCCCCCAGCGCCTGCCGCTGCCCAGCCTCAGCTCTGCTCGTGGGGGGGTTGTAGCACTGTCCTTGCACCCCAAACTGTGAACTTCCCAAATAAAGGACAACTCCTTCACATTCGGGCCTGTTTATTGCCACGCGTGGGGACGCATAGAGGCTGCAGGGAGGGGCAATGCTCGGGGAGGGGGGGGAGCCTGGGACGCCAAAATCAGTCCTGGAGGAAGCGTGGAACCTTCAGGCTCTACCTGGGCATCAGGGGATCCATGCCGGGGTGCTCATGACTGGGGAGGTCTGCGGGGTTGGGGGGGTTCATGCCTGGGGGATTCACACCTGGGGGAGTACAGGGGGTGCCCACCATGAAGAGTCATGCCCGGGGGGCTCATGTCCAGGGGGGTCCGGAGGGTTCATGGCTGGGGGGCTCACACCCGGGGATTTCATGCCTGGGGGTTCCAGAGGGTTCATGGCTGGGGGGCTCACACCCGGGGGGCTCATGCCCAGGGGGGTCCAGAGGTTTCACGGCTGGGGGGGCTCACACCCGGGGATTTTATGCTTGGGGGGTCCAGAGGGTTCATGGCTGGGGGGCTCACACCCGGGGATTTAATGCCTGGGGGGTCCAGAGGGTTTATGCCTGGGCGGCTCACACCGTGGGATTTTATGCCTGGGGGTTCCAGAGGATTCCTGGCTGGGGGGCTCACGCCCGGGGATTTGATGCCCAGGGTTGCAGGGAGTTCACACCCGGAGGGTTAAGTGCCCGGGGTGGGTCAGGGGGTTCGTTCCCGGGGTTCATTCCCGGGGTTCCCCCACCCGCCGCCCCCTCCCCACGATCCCGCAGCGCTCCCCGGCTGCACCAGACCACCCTCCCCAGCATGCCCCGCGCCCGCATTTACATATCCCCGCCTCCCCCTTCCCCACGGGCCAATCCGGCGCGGCGCCCGGCATCACCCAGCCAATCGGCGCGCCCGCTGCCCACCTCCTCGCCCCAGCAACAGGCGCTCCGCGTGGGCGTGGCCGGCGGAGCGGCGCATCATGAATAATTCATAAGGAGGGGCGTGCCGGCGGCGCGCGGCCCCGGCGGCCCAGGCGCGGAGGGGGAGACGGTCCCAAGATGGCGGCGCTGCAGGCGGAGCGCGGGTACGGGCTGTCCTGCGGCCGCCTCGGCCGCGGCACCCGCGTCTCCGTCTTCCACGTCAAGCTCACGGAGAGCGCCCTGCGCGCCTTCGAGAGCTACCAGGCCTGTAAGGTACGGGGCTGGCGGGCGTGGGGCGGCGGGCACGGCCCCGCCGAGGGCGAGCGGGCGGCCGCCACGAGGCCCCCGGACGGAGCCCTGAGGGCGGCACCGGCGGGGATGTGAGGGGAGGTGAGAGGGGGGAGCTCCTCGTGAAGTGCGTGTGCGGCCTGGGGCGGGGGGGGGACTCCCCGGTGGGGGGCTGAGGGGGTGCGGAGGCTCCCGCCCCCCCCCCCCCCCCCACCGTCCGTGAGTGACCGGAGAACCGGGAATGGTGTGGGGGGGCGATCCTGGTGCCAGGTGCCTGAGGGACACCGGAGGGGACTCGCGGTGCCCCTCCCTGTAACGCCCCGGAGCACCCCGGTGTGTCCCTCGTCCCCGGTCGTGTTTGCGTGGTCCCTCCGGGCCCCCCGGTGGGTGACCGGGGAGGGGTCGTGATCCTCCGCGAAGTGCCCGGGGGGCACCGGGCGGTGTCGGTGCTTCCCGCCCCCCCCCCGGCCCGGGTCATTGCTGGGGGGGACCCCCTTGTGCCACCACCCCCGTGGGTGAGCGGGGACCCTCAGCGTGCCCCCCCCCGGGTGGGTGACAGGGGCCCCGCGGTCTCGGTGCGGGGGTGGGCGCTCGGTGCCCCCCTCCTCCTCCCGGGAGGTGACGAGAAGCTGCCGTCAGTCCCCGTAAGTGTCTGGGGAGGGGGGCGAAGGGACGTCGGTGCCCCCCCCCCCGTTTCCCCGGTGAACGTGACGTGGGTTTCCAAAGCTGGGGGCGGGGGGCGGCGGTGGGTCCATCCCCGGTGCTGCCATCCCGGACTGGGGGGGTTCCCTCCGTCGCTGTCCCCTCCCCGGGACACCCGGTTGTTCATCCCCCGCCGGCTCGGTGCTCCCCTCCCGGGAGTGGGGGGGGGGGGGGGGAGGCACGTTCAGACTGTATTTTGAAATTTCCAGATTGTCTTTTCCGTGCCCGTTTCCTTGAAATGCATCCAGAGAGCTTATTAGTCATGTAAATAGAGAATAATGGCAAAGCTCGGCAGCTGGTGTTGGGATGGACCGGAGAGGGGTTCAAAACTGTCATTTTTTTAGTGTAATTTTATTTTTATTTTATTTTTTCTTTCCGCCTCTGATCCTGCGACGAGCATTTCTGTCTCCTCACCTTGCTGGGGGAAGCTGGGAGCCTAAACCCGTTTGTCATTAGGAGCGTCCTGCCTGCCAGCTTCTGTAGGATAAACCATATGTTGTCACAACACTATTTTTAATTTAGGGTGTTGGTTACATCACATCACTGAATTGGGCAATCTCTGTATGAGGACGAAGGTAATGACTGTACCAGGGTTTATCAACTTATATTTTAATGAGTGTTTATCAGCATTATGAGAAGTCAGGAGGAATAAGTGACTTGAATTATTAGCTTTTTTTCACTCTGAAAAATGAAACAAATAATCCAAATAATTCTTTCCTATATATTGGGAAAGCCTTTTATTTTGGGGGAGGGAGAGTGGGAAGACTACGGGCAGCTGCGTTAAATATTTTGGGAAGCTATTCCGAGTCCATGTCACACATGAATAGTGGTGTTTATTTTCTAAATGAAGTCTGGGCTCAGGATTGTTTGGTGGCCAACAGCCACTAATGAACTTTGCTTCCTTCACTGCCACCCAAAAGAGAAATAGTCAGAGGCTCCTGGTGATTAACTGGGCAGGAAGGGATAAGGGCAGAAGAGCTGCTTGTTTGTGTAGTGAATAACGCAACAATTAGTGGGCTATTAAACACATATGCTCATTCTGCATGGGTTCTATAAACAGTTTCCCCAGCTTGTTGGATGTCTCTGCTTCCTCGGAAGCGCTGGGCCCGGCCCTGCCAGGAGCCACCTCCAACACACCTTTGCAGCTTCTGTTTGTCCAGTCCAGCTCCGCTTTAATTTTGGGCCGCAGTAGTTAAATGGAAAAAATTTGCTCAGGCTCCTTCTGCTCGGTTTGGTTTGAAACGTGGTGGAACTGACGGCAGCGTTGTGTAATATGGATAATGGCCTGGAATCCAATCCTGCTCTTTGTGTTACCTGGAGTCCAACATGTGCAGTCTGACCTGTTTCGGGCACCGGGGTAGCACGTCCGTGCGATTCCTGCGACAAGGCTCTGTCCCTCTGCCAGAACGGGCAGGGAAATGTCTTCAGTTCCTTGGTTGAGTTTGTTCTTGGTCTAATAATAATGTATTGGGATTACATAATCCAAAAATGATCACCCAGCCGGGCGAGCTGCCATTTGTTTGGAGTGTCCCTGGTGCCAGAGCAGTTGCAGGCTTGGTGTGGAGCTGCACCATGTGTGGATCAGGCAGCAGGGCTGTGGAGAAACAGATATTTGTCTTGTTGAGCCTCTGCTGAGCTGTGCTCTTGCGTTTCTGCTGAATTGTCTGCGTCCTAAGGAAGAAAATGGACAGGGATCCAAGTTCTGGATGGGGTTTAGAGCAGCCTGGTCCAGTGGAAGGTGTCCCTGCTCATGAAAGGGGTTGAAACAGGTTGAGCTTTAAGGTTCCTCCCAGCCCAAACCATTTTGTTATTCTGAGATATTGATCCCCAACTTTATGTTCCAGCAAGCTGTTCCCGTATCACGTACAGAGGACCTGGAGCTGCTGCTGAGGAGCTCCAGCTCACAGGGCTGCTGGCTTCTGATCCTGGGAAGGGTTTCTTTGGTAGCTCACCTGAAAGAAATAGGAGCCTTAAAAAGAGAATTAGCACTGGCTTCACAGGGAGATGTCACCCAACTGCTCCTTGTGAAACTTGCTGCCCCTGAAACTGTTTCCCCACAGTTGTGAAACTGAGAGCTCTGACTACTGAGCTGGGAGGGCTGAGCAGTGGGAAGTGTGTCCTGAGTTGGTTTGTCCACTGATGAAATGGAGCCAGTCTGGTGTGCTCACCTAAAACAACTCTGGGTTCTCCAGGGAGTGTAATTCTAGAGCAGCCAGCAGTTTGCTGCCTTCCTTTTGGGGGTGTGTACGTGGTTAGGCATTCCCACTCCCCCCAGAAAAGCAGGGCATGGCCAAGGCCAGGTTGGATGGGGCTTGGAGCAACCTGATCTGGTGGAAAGTGTTCCTGCCCATGGCAAGGGGGTGGAGCTGGATGGTCTTCAAGGTCTTTGCAACCCAAACCATTCTGGGATTAGATGATTCTAGGACTTTTCCCATCACTTCTTGTGTGCCCCCAACTTTGTTCCTTCCCCTGTCAAGGTACAAGGGAACTCCTCATGCCTGTGCCTTGCTTTCCTCTTTCATTCCTGTCCTTGGTGAGGAGGTATTTTACCATCCTCACCTAATACCCTTAGTTATCATTCATCCTTTATTTTTCACATCTGTTTTTTTAGCAGCATCCTGGGTAAGTCCCCATCTTCCTGCCTGATTCAGATGCCACATGGCAGACCTGAGTGTCCCTTGGCAGTAGCTCTTTCTCCCTTGTGGTGAAGGTGCTGATGTTCACCTAAACAGTGTTAGGGCTGTTCCTGGAACCCTTACCTGGGAATTTCCCAACTTCCACGTATTTCTATAAACCTCTCTCTGTGGTTGAGGGCTGGTTGTTTGGTTACAGGCAACGTGATGCAGTTGCACACTTTTCCCTCGTCACTTTATGTGTTGACCTAACCATGGCTGAACTCTGCTCCTGGTCCTGCCTTGCTTGGTGGCTTTAGGAGGGTTTAAAGAAGGTTGTAGCATCCCTTGGTGATGGAGCTGAGCAGCACGTCCTGCTCCCGTTGTCCCTCTGTGCCCCTGCTACCCCAGAGTGTTTTGAACTGCAGCCACCGTTTGATTCACTGGTGAACTTTGGCAGATGCACAAATATTTATTGGGGACTCAGCTGAGATAACCAAAGCACGTTGTCCCTGTGCTCACCCAGCTGAATTTTGGGACTGTGGTCTTATAGATGTGGCTTCCCAAATCATCTTCCCCATGCTGCTCTAAAACCAACCGTGAGAGAAACAATCCCTTGGACATGAGGGTTAACCCGACCCCTTGGAGTTGCTATTTATTGAAATAACTTCCCAGCCTTGGCTTTTGGAGCAGGTTGTGGAGATTCCTTCATCTTGCTACGTTCAAAGCATGAAACACAAAATGAAGGCTGTGCTGTCATTACAGGGTCTTTAGGGTAATGCGTATTCATGCTGACTTGAGAATTGAAAGCTGCTTGCAGGTGTCAGGAGGAGAAGAACAATCCGGCTTTCGAATCAAAATTCATTGAATTATCTCAAAGCTTTTTGCATCATTCCTCCTTCCCTGTAACCTGTTTTTTCCTGTCCTATTAATTCACTGATGCTGTAGTCCGTCAAAATTGAGGCTCTTACGACATCGGGAACATGAGTCGGTGACATGACTGAATGAATCAGAGGAGGCTGGAGAGGAAGCTCATCGCACACGTACGGCTCATCAGCAAAAATGGGACAGGATCTGCAGAACACCCTGAACTGCTCCACTCCTGCTCAGTGTTCTTCACGTTGACCTGAACGTGGCACCTCCCATTGGAAGGAAGGGGACAAAGAGACACTGAACATTGTGCACGAGGAATGTTTTGGCCCGTGGCAGTTTCCTTTCAATTATTTAGGGAAGCTTTTTCTCTCAACCGTATAGCATTTGGATCTGCTCAAATTATAGATTCATCTCTATAGTTTTCAAACGGCATTGGAAGGAATTGTCTGTAATTTACATCTAAAGTGACATACAGTTGCTATGGGATTTGGTGGCACATTATAAACCCATTATGCTTTTTTTTTTTATATTGGTGGTAGCAGACTAAAGAACTAGGTCTAATTGGTGATGTGCCAAGAGAAAATAGAAAGTTTGTGACAGAATCCTTGTGACTGATGGGGCTTTCTTTTTTTTTTTTTTTTTTTTTTTTATCAAACGTGATCTGCTTTTTATCAGCAAAACATACCCTACCATTAATTGGAGAGGTTGAATTTGAATTAATAATTTTTGCTCTCTGGAAATACAGGGGGAAGCAAGCTAGAAGATTAACCCTTTATGTTATTTATATGGGGCTAGGTTGTTCTTTTTCTTCATTCAAGTAGGATATTTCATCAGTTGTATCAACTGGCAGTTGGATGTGGTGATTGTGTTCCTTACCCAGCAAAATTAAATCCCTTCTCTTTTTCAGCACATTCTGATTTCTTACTCCACTGAAACAGCAGAGAGGAAAGCTATTATAATATCTTTTTAACTTCTGTCTGAAGCATAGAAGTCTCTTCAGAACAATGTGTCTCCCGAGGACCCTGGAGTGGCTGCTGCTGGTCGGCTCAGAGTGCTCCTCCAACATCAGGGCTTTTCTGAGGCCGTGTGAAGTGCTCTGTCCTGTTCAGTTGGTTTTTGTCCTGGTGCAGCTTGGCACGGGGCTGGTGGCTGTTGAAACAGTTCCCTCGCGTCGTGCGGGCTCTGCTGTGACAGCAGCAGCGCCTTTATCGCCGCCCAGGGAGGCGAGGTTTTGTTGGAGGGAGCCTTTGAGGTCTCCTTGGTAAATGGAGGTGTTATCTCCCGAACGATTTGCACGTTTCAGACCATTTAAACTCTGCCTGTAACTTGTAAGCAGAAACTTGTGAAGCGTCTCCAAATCCCTGGTGTTTGTGCATGTTGAAAAATGGGAAGGGACAGACTGCGTGCGTCACTCCCGTACTAATTTGTGCCAGCTAATCCATGGGAGAAGAATACATTTTGGCTGACTTAGTGGTTTTGCTGCTAATGCACAGGAGAATGCGTTTGAATGGATGGAGTGGCTGCACGGGTTTAGGTCGACTTTGAAGGGATACCCCATGTCTGGGATCCTGTGCTGGATACCCTCATTTGGGATCACAGTTGTGTCATATCCTGGATTTGTTTGGATTTTGGGGAAGGAGAAGTTGGGAGGGAGGGGAAAGCGGCCGTCACTCGGCGTCATAACATCAGGAAGGTTGGGATCGAGTTACCTCTGAATAATTAAGGTTAATGCTGTTTCTGGAGGAACCATTATCTGCAGTGAACTAAATGCTCATGAAAAGACGTGCTGATAACCTGAACTATGCTAATATTTCCAGGGTGGATACAGAGGAGGCATCACCAAAACTGGGCTTTGGTGTTCAACATGCCTTAGCTTGACCTAGATGAATTACCCAGGAAAGGAGCTTGGATTTGGTGATAAGGGTTTTCTGTAGTAGCTCATGTGTTGCTTAGAAACATCCCATGTACATAAGGCAACTTTTGCACACCCTGGTAATCTGGTGTTGCTTTCTGACTGGGGATTTTGGTGGGGTTTGGGTTTTTCTTCCAAGCATTTATATATTAAAGAGGGTGCTAAACCCCTCAGCAGTCAGTTTGCTGAGTGGTGTGTGTATCCCTGCTGCACTGGGAGAGCAGACTTCCCAAAATCCAATCCTTTTTGCATTACAGTCTAGAAAAAACACAGCTCCGTGCACTTGGTCTCTCCTTTCTTTACATTGGACTAGTGCCTTTTTCTAATTTAAAGAAACCAGCATTTGTTTAACTCAAAAAAGAGGTCAGCACTGGTGAGCAGGGCTTGACTGAGCTGCCCACCTCCCCCCTCCTGGAGTCTTCTCTGGTCTGGTGCAGTCTGATCATGGTTAACCCTCTGTGCAGGCTTTTATGCAGGAGAGAACACTTCAGTGCAAATTTTTGTGGAAAGCTGAGATATTTTTCCTTTTGGGCTCCATTCTGTGCTGTTGGGTTTGATGGTAGACGCAGACTTTGTCCTTGAGGTTTGTGTCCACACGTGATGCAGTTCAGCAGGTACCACAAAACTTCCTGCAAACAACCAATTGCCTAAATCTTTGTAGTATTTAGATTTCATCAGCACAAACATCCTCTTGGCTACTTGGCTCTGTATTTTGAGCATATATGAGTTCAGCCATGTTTTGATAAGGGTAGCCATGTGGCAGCAAGGGCAGGTTCATATGGGATCAGTGATGGGGAGACAGGAACAGGTCTGGAGGGACTGGGGCTGCCCCAGCCCTGGAAGTGTCCAAGGCTGACTTGGAGCAACCTGGGATAGTGGAAGGTGTCCCTGCTTGTAGCATGGGGTGGAATAAACTGGTTTTAATGATTTTTTTTCCTAACCCAAACCATTCTGTGAGTCTATGATTATGACAATTTAAGCTGATTGTTGTTATTTAGCAAGAGCAGATGTGTGTTACTTAAAATCCTAAGAAAAATCCCAGCAGGACGGAAGAAACTCCGGCTCAATCCATATCACTGTGCCCACAGGATCCATATTTTCTACAACTGAGGTGGAAGAACTAATTTAATCTTCCTTCTATATTCCTCCCCACTGAGGCCCATTCTGCGATGGGCTGCAATCAGTGTGTTGTGTGCCAGTTGTGGTTGTTTGAATCATATTTCCACATTTCAGTGTCTAGACTTTATGTTTGTGTGAGTTTTGTTGTACCTTTCCAGCTCCGGCGCTGATTTCAGTTGGTTTTGGCTCCTGGTTTCTATGAGAAAATCAAACGGGCTGTGTTTCTGCCTTTCCCAGTCCCCAAAAAAGAAGGGAACAAGGGAATGGACAGAACTTGGTTTTATAAGCTCCTTTGCCACCCTTTTTGTGTCTTTTGAGAAAATCTGTGTGTGGATGAGCAGGGTTTCTGCCATTTGGTGACCAGCAGGTGAGAGCAAGGACAAACCCCTGATGGCTGCAGATAAATCTCTGCCTGCTTCTTGCACTGAGAGAAATCTGCTGTGAAAAAAAGGGATGATCTTGATACAGGCCAGCAAGGCTGGGACAAAAGTAACTGTGCAGACATTTCTAGCAAAAAACAACTTTATAGTCCACAGAAGGAGAGCATTTATTGAAAATTAAGCAGCTTTTTAATTGCCTGCATGCACTGGGCTTTGTTTTTTGCCAGCACTTGTGGATAATGAGGGTGATGGAAGTGGCTGTGTTTGTTTAGTGAATAGGAAGGTTGGTCTGTTTGTGATGCTCAGAGAAATTGATGACACCAAACCTGGATAACATGGACCTCACTGTGACCAGGAGGTAGAACTGACTTCAGAATTGTTCACAGTCATACTGACTTGTGCAGAAAACAGTGTGGAGCCCTGAGCCAAGGCTGTTTTCTGTGCTCCTGCTATATAATAAAGTGTATTATGGCTAAATCAGTGAAAGGAAATAATGTTCCCAACTCCTTGTTAACCTGTAAAGCTTGCTGCCATCAAATGTGAAAGGCTTAAGTGCAGCTGAATAGCAAGAAAAATCAGAATTTTTCAGAGGGAATGCAGAGAATAAAAGCTGTGGTTCCAGCTTCTCTCTGCACCCCTGCTTGCATGTCGGGCTCCCTCTGCTCCCCCCGGTGTTTGAGGTGACCCAGGGTGCTGCCAAAGCCGTGGCTTCACTCTTCCAGGGAGCTGAGCAGTGTAAATTCTTCCATTCCTTCCCCATCCAGGATTCAGTGGATGCTTTTTGGGAGCCCAGCATGGGCGGAGTAGCAAGGAAGCAAATTTTTCCACCCTGCCTGAGCTTGGGCAAGCAGAAATTGTGCCTTGGAAGCCATATAAGGCCAGCGAGCCGGCTCTGGCTGGGCTCACCTTGCCACTGGGATGCTGGGGAAGGGAGCAGCCCTCGCTCCCAGGGAGAGTTTCAGGGCCTTTGAAGTGCTCCCTGTGCGTCTGCCACTTGCCAGAGGGACGGTGTGGCCGCCCTGATTAGGTGACAGCAGCTCATTAACTCCCTGACTTTTGTGGGGCTCCAGCAGCCGGGCCCCAAACGGAGGCGGAAATTCGTGATTCAGAGTGAAACTGCTGTAAAATGACGGAGCTGGGAAGGTCGGAGCCTCTGTCACAGGGTGTCTTCATTTCCTTCAGCAGCGTCTGAGGCAGATCCTGCTGACTGCAGACAGTGCTGAGCAGGACTTTGGTCCGAAACGAGAGTTCCTGTGGCATTAAAATAGATTTTTGAAAAGCCTGGCAGCACCTGTTCCCCCTTCCAGGGATGTTCAGCCCTCAGAGCTGCCGGAGCCCCAATCGTGACCTCTGCTTCTGCTTCTCGCAGAATTAAGAACAACTTCTGCTCCCATAAATAGTCCCTTAAGAAGTGCGTAGGAGCTCTGTGACCAATTTCTTTTGAAAAGTGCTTTCAGTGACACCCGTGGCTGTGACCTTGCTCGCTGTTCCCACCCCGTGTCCTTGCAGGGCAGCTGTGTTTTGATGGGAGCCTGGTGGTCCTGGCCACAAGCTCTGCTTCCTTCTCTCATTTAATCAGCACTAAAAAGAACCTTTGGGTTATCTGTGTGTTTCGTGGGAAGCTGCTGCTGCTTTTCCTGCTGCAAATCCCAAATGCTTCCTGCCTCGTTGAGGTCTTCATTCCCTAATGCCACTGAGGTGGCTAAGCATCTGAAAGCTCCCGTGTTCCTGACACATGTCACAGCTCCCAGTCCTTGTTTTTATTCCAGAAATAAAGTGTGGTTTTCCAGAGGAGCATGATGCAGCCGAGCGAGTGCATTGTCACAAACCAGTTCTCCCAGCCCGGAGTCGTGGAGAGTCCCAAAACACCCAGCTCCGCTCAGGAAGCGGCTTCGTGTTTAATCTTTGCCAATGTGGAAATGGGAAGAGGGAGGCAGTAATGGATAAAGTAAAACATATTTAACCTTTAGGGACGTAAATGGGATATCTTGGATCTGTTTGGAGCAGACGCTGGGGTTGACGTGGAACGTGGTGGTGATTAAAACCAACAGCAAACATTTTTCTGCTCATGAATTGCGGACTTTGTTCTTAATGCATTAAAATCCAGAGCACTTTGGGGTTTCTTAACGTGAAGGGGGAGAAGAAATAGATTTATTACCTGGAAGGTTTGATGTTATAGTTCCAGGCATGTTTCCACAACCTTCCTGCAACCATTTGGAGCTGTACCTAATGTGGGTGCTGCTTGCATTGGGCTGCAAGTTTGAGCTCTCTCATACAATTAAAGCCATTTAACTGCATCTAAAGACCTTTTACTTGTCATTACGACTAAATTTACTGATGCTGACAGCAGGAAGAAATACATTTACCCTAACTCAGATGGGCTAAGAGAGCAAAACGTTCCAGCTAACTATGACTTGCCTGGATTGTTAAATTTAGACCAAAAATTCTGGTCAGACAATTAAGTGCCGGCTCAGTGGCCGCACCACTTCTTTTGCATGTGTGAATTGGCTGAGCTGCCTCTGTCAGGCAAGAGAGATTCTCTGTCTGAATGTCTGGATTCTCTGAGGGTTTTTGGGCTCAGACCTGGGGAGTCTTTTCGTGGCACTGTGGTTGCTCCCTGTTTGGTCAGCAGCCCTGGTATGTTTTTCCTCTTCTTATCTGAAAATTTTTCATGTTTATTTTTGGAATTCGTTGTAACCTGAACTTTCTCAGGTGTCCTTGCGGAGAGCAAAGAAACATCTGACTTATTTTTTAGGTAGATTTTTGCCAGTTGAGAAGAGTGTGTTCTTTCTTTTACTGTTTGTCGCTTTATTTTTGGAGCAGGTTTGTTACTGACCAGCCTGGCAGTGCAAATACAGAGGTAGCTGAAACAGTGCAGGTTCTGTGCTTCTTGCTGAAGTAAAGGCAGCACCTAATTTAACTTCTTCAGGCAACTGCCTTCACTTTTCTCCTGGAGAAAGCATCCCTAGAAGCTGGAGGAGGCTGTTAGCAGAGGGTATGTAATACAAGGTTCTATCATGGTAGGAAATCTAGAGAGGTTCTCTTGCCAGGTATTTTCAGCTGAATTTTTTTTTTTTTTGGGCAGCTTCTCTCAGTGATAGGGAAAAAACCTGGAATATTTGAGTGCTTTATTGCTTTCTCCCCTGTGGAGATGGTAGGAAGTTTGGGTGACACCCCTGCTGAATTCCAAGCGTCTGTCAGGTTGTGATCCCACTGTCCTGGCTGGCACTGGAGCCAAAAGAATCTGTGTCTGAGCATCTTGCTTTAGCTTTCGAGGTTGCTCTGGCTCGTGGGGTGTTGCTGGTCAGATTTCTCTGGGATTCCTTCAGGATCCAGGCTCTGACTCTGGTTTATCGCAGCCTCTTCCAGCAGCACTGGCTGTGACTGCGTGAGGAACATCTGAAGATCTGCAGCAGAACTTTCTCAGACTAGTAATTTACTCTTCCCTCTGAGTGTCAATAGGATATAGCTGGGCACAAGGAAAACAGAACTGGTCCAGGCTTGTTTTCCTGGGCTCAGCAGTGTGAGGTGAGATTTGTTCCGGGATGGTTGAACGGGTTCGTCAATCTGATCTCTCAATTGTCTTTCTATATTTTTCTCTCGCAAGAAAAGGAGTAAAGCCCTGTGGAAGATAAGGATCGTTCTGATGTTTCAGCAGCTCATTTAAGCCACCTTATGAGCACATAGTCAAGTGAATCAGCCCTGGTGTCTTAATATGTCCTGAAATAAATTACACTTTCGTAAGCAAATTTGGTGGGTTTGAACTGCTGTATTTTCATTAAAAGATTGCAGTGGAGAAAACGCTCTTTAAAATTCAGCCTCGGGGTTGTGTTGTTCATTAACTGATAGTCACTCCTGTTTACTTTGTGTGATAAGTCCCACGTTAAGAATGGCCAGCAGTGCTGATGCCGTCACAGTTGCCCTTCAGAGAGAATTGCTCTTTTTTTTTTTTATGGCTCGCTTTACTAACAGGTGGGAGTTTTTTTGGAACTCAAATAAATGCAAACAGCCACGACGTACCTCTGCTAATAATGGAAAACCACTTGTTTGGTTGGGGTTTTTTTGTGGTGGTTTTTTTTTTTGTCCCCCTGTTCTTAGCAGCTTGGTAACGCTGTTGGAGGTACAAAGGTCATTTAAAAATCTGACATGTCAGCCCAGCAACATACTGCTCCTTAATGAGGCTTAAAACCAGCGTGGAGCTGCCTGGTGGAAATAAATTTGGAGCTGCAGAATAGAGGGAGACATGTGAACAGCTTACTGGGATGGGATCACCTGGCTTTCCTTGCACCAGCCCCCCCCTCCCCGGATCTCTCCTGGGTACTTGCAGTTCTCTTGCATAAAGGGGTTTAATTTTTCCTCTTGTTATTCAAATGAGCCCAGGTGTTTGACAGCACATTTGTGTTCTCAGAAGAAAAGCAACGAAAATACCTCCTGAAATCCAGGCACGATGTTTTTAAAATGATTCTTTCCTGTGTTTGAGGTTTTCTCTCCTCCTCAACTTGGCCTCCTGCTGCCCCATTGAGGAGGTCCTGCAACACCTCTGACTTCATCCCCACCTGGCTGGAGCCCTCCTGTCCCTCCTCTCCCCAGGATGTCACTTGCCACTGAACCCAAGCTCTTGAACCTCCCTGTTCTTCCTGACGCTCCCTCAGCCCTTTGAATGTCTGAAGGCTTTTCCTCTAATCCTGTTCCCCAGCACTACTGGAATTTCTGCACCTTCAGCCTCGCCTCAGTCTTTTCAGCTCTTTGACTGTTCTCCAGTGAAAACTAGGTCAGAAACAACCGTCAGCTTCTGATATTTCACTACTCCTGTTTTATAAGTTGTAACCCAGTGTTGCTGTGTTTAATCGCTTGCTTTAATTTTCACATATTAAGTGTCTCAGCTTGCTCTGCATGAGCAGCCTGACACAGTAAAACTGCTCCAAATAACATCTTGGCTGTAAAAGCCATGTTACCTTGATTGGGGCTGAAAAGGTGAATTAACCTTTTTTTGTTACATATAATGCTGGAGATGCCAAACTGACAGATTTTTCCACCAGCTCTCTCTTAAGTGTACATTTGCTGGCAATTTTGGAACTGTATGTAGCCAGCTTTTCTTTGTGCCTGTGTGGCTTTTTAACCTGATGGGTGAAAGAAAAACAGCTTAAAAACAATAATAATAATTGGAAATGCACAGGTTGATGAAGATCACAGCAATGCAGGTATATTGGAAGGCATTTAAGAGATTTATTTTTAACTGAGTTGGAGCTGACTGGACCCATTCAGCGTTTTTATAAAACTATTCTTGGAATGGTACTTGAAGTCTGAGCTGAGGTGCCTCAGTGTTCAGTGAAATCCACCTGGTGTAATTCAAGAGTATCCTTCTTCCTTTCTCTTAGGCAGACTTGGAGCCAGCCAGTGTTAGAATACTTGGGCATTCCAGCATAAATGGGATTTAAATGAATCCTTACTTTTCAGTCTAACTTAAAAGTTGTGGTTATAAAATTGTGCCTGAGCTGTTGTCTCTGAAAAGTTTTTTCCAAGTTGTTTATTAAGCTGTTCTTAATACACTTTAATTTTCTTCTTTCATGTGTCTCCTGCTGCTCTGTGGTTGTTTTCAAGGATTCCCAATTCAAGCATGGGTGGGGGGGATTGTTGGGGGTGTCTGTGCATGGCCAGGAGCTGGAGACTTTGATACTCCTTGTGAGGAATCCCTTCCAGCTCAGGGTGTTCAGTGATTCCATGATTTTCCTGGGATTTCAGGATCCCTGGTTTGCAGGTACCAGTTTGAGCCAGCTCTTGCTTTCCATCTGGGAAACATTACCTGTGTTTGACAGGTGGGGGAGTTTGAACCAGGGCTGAAATGCTTTGTTTAAGGAAAACTTCTGGAGGGGCCAGTGGAACAAATCCCAGCCCTAAATGTGGTTCTGTAGTCACTTCCCATCACTTGTGTGGCCCCTCAGATGGAGGAGCTTGGGTGTCTTAATCAGTTCTGGAAGCTTTATTTATCCATGATGGGGATGAGGGGGAGTTAAGATGTGCTATCGTGACACACTTTTCTGTATTAATTTGGGAAACATTTTCTTCTGGCGGTTGGGCGTTTTGCACAGTGCAGAAAGCAAAATACTTGTAGTAGATACATTTGATACAGCTGCTCCTGGAAAAGCTTTTCATTATTTTACCCTCTGAGCCCCAAAACTGTATTGCTGCATTGCTTCAGAAAGGCTAAAATCAGGGAAAAGTGCCATCTCCAAGAGGAGCAGCAGCGAGCCAAGTGATTTCCATGATGGAAATTTGTTTTTCTTGTAATTTCCACAAGGGTTTTTGGGGTTGTTGCAGAGGTGGCCGCATCTCCAGCACCTCAAAATCAGCAAACTTCCCCCTTCCTCCAGAGAAAGCACAGAAGGCTTCATTCAAGGTGTCTTTTTCAACAGGAATGACTCTTAAAATATTAATCTGAGAACGTCTAACCCCCCTGAATTCTTGGCTCATAACGAGTGACTCCTCCAGGGAAAACCAGCACTGCTGGTCACCTTTAGCAGAGTTGGGAATTTTGGATGATTCAGTTTCCTTCTGCCAGTTTTGTTGTTGTGGTGTTGTTTCTTTTCCCCTCAGTCCTTTCCCAATTTAACAGGATCATCTGATAACTCCAATAAAATGCTGCTGCAAAAACAAGCAGTGTTGCATGCAAGAGATGATTACCCAGGGAATTTTGGGCATGGGTGTCTAATGGGATTTTTGCCAGACTGAGGTCTCTGAATTGTCCTCCAATGCAAATGTGTGCAGATGCTGCAGATACTGCTGGACTTCTCTTGGAGGAATATTTAATATCATATTTAATATCATGTTTAATGTCATATTTAATATTATCAATATTTCCAATATAGGGAGGCAGAACAGGAAACTTCATTCTGCAATACTGTTTTTTGTTGCAAACAGTGCTTCAAAGCAAATCCATGTGTTTGAAAAACAAATCTAAGGGTTTGCTTTCCTTTGCCTGCACTTTAGAAATACCAATATTTACCTTCCTTTTTTCTACCCTGTCTTTAATTTGCTGTAACTGCTCAAAGCCAGGCAGTGACAGACCTGGGCCATATGAGCAGACTTCAATTCAAAATTAATTTTACTTCAACCACTTCTTTCTTCCTGTATAAGCAACCTACTCTAGATTTGCTACTTTTAATAAGGGATGAGCATTGGGATTTGTTCATTTAACTCTTCCTCAAATTAGTTGCAAGTCATGAAACAATAGGACTTATTTCTAGGTTGGTATTTGATTTTTTTTTTCCCCAATGAATTTGCCAGCACAGCATTATCTTTGGAGGAGAGCTTTGGGAAACGTTGTTGCAACTTGTTTTATGCTTTCCTACTTTTACCTTTTATTGCTTTTAGTCAGAGTTAGAGGAGAAAAAATCCTTCAGGAAAAAGGGTGATAAAAAGAAGAGTTAGTGCAGAATTTTGCTGATTTCTGGTGTGCTTGTGGAAAAGGGAAAGGGATCCTTGAACCTCTGTCTCAAGGAGAACAGGACAAGACTGAAATAAAGGTAGAGGTGTTTGAAGGGACAGTTTTGACTCAAGAATGCAACACTGAGTAATGAAATTAAAATAGCTTTGAGGGCTGCTGGTTCTCAGTGTCAGGGAGGGTCTGGAACACCCTTCTGGAGTGAGTAACGGATGCAGAAAATCCACTCACACAAAATGAAACTTCCTTTTCAGGGAGATGCAGTAATTGTATCAAAACTGGGAGGTTTTTTTTACTTGCAGGAAGGAAACTCCTGGGTTATTACACTAAAAAATGGGCACCGTGTTCTGTGACTTAGTAATTCTTCCATTATAGACATTTTTAATTGATTTTGACTGCTTTGATCAGTTCTAAACACTGGAAGCTGCACAGGGATGCAAAGGAGCTTTTTTCCTTCCAAAAGCCTTTCCTCCCTAAGCCTTTGGAAGTTGTGGGAGTTGGCTCCTGGTCTTCTGACAAAGCCTCCCTGAGCAGCCCCATCTTGTTAACAGCGGCATCGGTGGGAGTTTGTCATGATTAAACTGCAGATAATCATCATTACAGCCCTTGTGGCAGCCTGGTGATGAGACTTTATGATTATTGCTCTCCTTAATGAGCAGGTCTGCCTTAACTCAGTGCAGAAGCAAAGAGGGAAAACATGAAGTTAAAAAAAGGAGAACTGTCCCCTTGGGAAACGTGCCCGGAGTCTCCCAAGCTGGATTCCCACAGGAGGCCAACTCCTGCCTCTGCTCCTGAGATCTGGAGCTGTGGCTGAGTTAATTGGGAGCCCGTGGTGCCACAAACCCTCTTTGATCTTTTCCTCTTTCTTGCCATCCACCTTCCCCCCTGACCTTGGCCCACTCTGGTTTTGGGGTGAGTTTGAAGGCCTCTCATTTTTGGGGCTGGATTTGGAGTCCGCTCTGGTTTTGGGGTGGTTTTCTTCTGCTTTCCATCTTCAGCCAGACAGAGCCCCCAGATCCCACCCAGCAGTGAAGTTGGGTGTCCAGGAAGCAGCAATGAATCTGACTGGCCATTCTAAAGGGAACTATGTTAGGAATAAAAATGTTGTAGCTCTTGAAATGAACCTGTATCTTCCTGTCCTCTTGCAGTGTCTCTCCCCATGCCCTGGCAGGGGAGCTTTTTCCTGCAGGCAGGTGAATTTAACTCTTCAGTGTCCTCTGCAAGTGCCAGCTCTGCATAAACAAGCTGGAAATTTCTTTGGAGACAGAGCATTTCCTCCTTGCAGCCATTTCAGCCCCTCTGCGTGTTCATATTTATTACAGAGCAAATCCCTGTCCATGTCTGTGCTCATGAAAGAGTTGCTCAGTTCTTGTATCTGCACTGCCATAGAAATCTGGGAGCAGGGATTGCAGGAAGGCATTTGGTGGTTCCTGCTCTGGGGAAGGGCTCAGCCCAGTGGATGGGGCTGCTCTGTTTGCCAGAGCCAGGCTCTGCTCCAGCCAAACAAAGTCTGCTCCACAGTGGGCTGAGTAAACTCGATACCAATTCACAATACTTTAATTATTTCTCCAAGGATTTGAGCCTCCTTTTAATTTCCTTCTTGAAAGGCATTGCCTAAATTGCCTCTGTGCCCAGCTTTCCTTCCTGGTGGAAAACTACTGCACCTTGTGCTGGCCAAACATCCTGGCTTGATGGTTGGGAGCAACGTGCTCCAGGATTTTTTGGGATGTGTGGGGAGCTGGAGCTCCTTTCCCAAACCCACCTTTCCCAGGGTTTGTGCTCTGGTGCTGAGGATTACCAGAGGATCAGACTGTGTCAGAGCTGTCTTTTCTTTGGGAGTTTAAAGCTTTTTTCTTTTTTTTTTTTTTTTTTTTTTTGCAAATACAGAAAAATCATCACTTAATGATGTGCTGGGAAGCAAAAGATTCCTTTGTAGCGCTGGAAAGTTTTACTTGGAGTTAGCAAATTGAAACAAAAAAGTTTTGCTGGGCTTGAGCAACCTGGGATAGTGGCAGGGGATGGATCTGGATGGGGTTTAAGGTCCCTGCCAACCCAAACAGTTCCATTATTCCATGAAAAAAAAACAGTGGGAATCTGGCAAAAATCACCATGTGCTGCAGCCTATCATGAAGGCTGGAGAGCCTCCACCTCTAGCCCTTGTCCTGAGTTTTTGGGATGGGTTTTTGGGGAGCCATGGGGTTCATGTGCCCTAATTCCATCTCCTTGCCCTAATTCCTGACTGAAGGAGCTCTGGCACTGCCCGAGCCGGGAGCTGCAGGGACGGGGGTGCCTCACCCATGCACAGCTTGGTTCAGTTTGAGTCCCCAACTAAATTCTGCAGCAGGGACCCGACAAACACCCTGCATTTTATTCAGGAGGAGCTTTTTAACCTGGATTAGCTGAGATCAGAAGCTCCAGGCATGCGAGAGAGGACAGGCTGCACGGCTGGCTCAGCTCTCGTGCCTGTGGGGTGACATCTTGATGACAGTGGGGTTTAATTGCTCTCTGCTTTGCTGATACAGGCTATTGTCCATTTAGGGCCTGGCTTTCTGCTGGACAGGGCAGGACAAAGCATTTCTATTAGGCTACAGTTTGGTTTTTAACTTAATCATGTGTCTTACTCTCTAAACTTTACGCAAAGGTCGAGTTTTTCTGCATTTCAAGTGGGACGATAGCTGGGATGCTCAGTGTGTAGTGATGTCAAAGCCTGCTTGTGATGCTTCCTGGTAAAATGGGTAATTTTATTAGAATGGTGAAATTCTGTAACTCTGAGGAGCTGGGAATGGTGAAATTCTGTAACTCTGAGGAGCTGGGAATGGTGAAATTTTGTAACTTTGGAGCTGGGAATGGTGAAATTTTGTAACTTTGGAGCTGGGAATGGTGAAATTTTGTAACTTTGGAGCTGGGAATGGTGAAATTTTGTAACTTTGGAGCTGGGAATGGTAAAGTTCTTTAACATAAGCATAAATTTCATCAAATCAAGATGAGGATTTTTTTGAGCTGACACTTTAAACTCCTTTATTTTCTATCTTATAGAAACACACTCGATTTTTAACCCTGGAAAATAAAACTACTGAGGAAGCAACATTTGTGCTGTAACAGCCCACTTCAAATTATGCAATTATAAACAAAGAAGCCAGTGTGCCTTTTGCAGTTTAGCAATTAAAAACTTTCAAACATACAGCGTAGCATTTTGGCTGACATAAAAGCTTTTGAGCATTTTATTGCTGCTTGTACTTCTGGGCAGGATTTGTAGATGCTTTAATATTATGGTGATAATGTGTCCATTAATGCCTATTAGGCAAATGATAAATAATAAATACAGACTGCAGTTTAGAGTAATTGGTGAGAGTCCAGCCCTTAAACCTTCATCAAAAGCACCTTTTTAATAATTATTTATGTTAAAAGCTCGAGTGTTCACTTCTGCCCAAAATAAATTCCTTTAAATGTTGGGGGGAGGAAAATGGGGGTGTGGGGGGGACTGTGAGAGCATCAGGGTGATAAATGGGATTATCTTGGAGAGGAGGAGTGAGCAGAGGTGTCCATGGGCTAATTTGGGAATTGCTGCCTGAGGAACTCCCTGTCACGCCCTGCTCTGCTCCTGCTCCCTGGGATTTGCAGGATCCCATCAGCATCCCTGGAAGGCTGTGGGTGAATCCTAAATCCTCCAGCAGCATCCCCATGGCTCGCCTGGGCAGCTGGCACCTCTTGTGAGTGGAAAGCCTCAAACAGTGCTGGATTTACATGGAATTCCCAAGGCTCTTTCCATGAGAATGTTGGATTTGAATAGCAAAACTGTAATTTTCGAGTCGTGGCAGACTCCAGCCCATCTGTGCTCAACTTCAAACGGGATCCTTGAGAGGCCCCAAATTGCAGATGGAAATTGTGTTGCAGGGAGACTGTGTTTTAATTCCGTAAGTAATAGATGGGACATGACAAAAGGAATATTCAGGAGGCTTTTTTGGCTGCTGAGTTTCTGGGAGGAGGTAAATACAAGCCTTGGAATAGTGGAATGTCCTGGGAACAGCCTCAGTTGGTCTCTCTTGGGCTAATTGGCTGCCAGCAAACTTCACACAGCCTCACTTGGAGCTGTGGGTCCATCCCAGGGTATTCCATTCCCTTGGGATTTGTGGTTCTTGCTGCTAATGAACTCGGGGACTCGGAGGTGTCTCCTGGGATGGGGTGGATCTGCTTTGCCTGTGGACTCTGGTTTGCTTTGCAAGCTCCTGAGGGGGGATGTTTAAAACCAAAATATAAATGGAAAGTGAAATCTGGGTAGCTCTGCAGGAGCTTTTCTCAGGTATCCAGGTGTGCTTAAACTGAGGATCCTCCTGGATTTGGGACCTTTTAAAGCCACCCTTGGCCCAGTTGTGCTGGGAAGCCAGAGGAAGCAGGGGAGGGAGCCTTGCCTATATTTGGACCTTGCTGTGTGGGCTAAAGAAACATAAACCAGTCACAACCAAAGAATTAAAAGAGGAACTTGGAGTTTGGGGCATTACAGAGTCTGAAATTTGTGCTTTTTAAGCAATTTCTTGTTGTTCCCATTTTTGTAACTGCTTCCTGAGGTGCAGCAGCTTTACCTGGGCACTGGTTTTACCTGGAATTGCCCATGATAGTTGGAAACATCCCATTAATGCCACCCTTTCTTAGCAGGATTTTATAGTTTCTCTGTATATTTATTGGAATTCTTGCTGCTAATTTTAACTGTTTGTAAAAAGCTTTAAATTCTGAAAATAATCCCCTTGTTCCAACACAAATAAGGGTAAATTTTCAGTTGCACTCTGGGCATTGGTGACTCTGAACATCCAACAAAACACATCAATACTAAGTTTAGGCAAATATTTTCCATAGAACACAGCCTGCAGTATAAATTCCAGTAAATATATGACAGAACTTCCCAAAATGATGTCTTCTTTAATTATCTGTATTTCCCTGAAGAAACAAAGAGCCTTCCAGCTGGCTCCTTCCTAGACCTGAGTGTTTCCAGTGTCCTTTCTGATCCTGGGTAGGAACATCCCATCCAGCTTTTCCTCTAAAGGTGTTGAAAACATTTTGCCAGCTTCAATCAGCCCTGATAAAATAATTAGTTTTCCTTTCAATTCTTCCATATTTTAGTGACACTTTCTTGTTCTTCCTACTTTTTCCTCAGCTTCCATGTGCCAGAACTGGAATATTTAAGTGTGAGGAGCTGTTTGTAACCACCTCTGTGAGCTTTCAGAGCCTCTCTTTAGGGTTTCTTGCTCTCCTCTAGCCTGGGGAAACTGAAGGATGAGCATAATACTGTAATAATAAAAGCCAAAGATCCTGTGGGAACTCTGGGGATGAGTTTTGGGGTTTTTCTGGTTTAATCTCATGACTTTTTGAAATAATCTTACAGTATGTGGAGGACTGACAAAAAACACTTGGGTCTGTGGGGTTTTATTCATGTTGGCATCCCAGAGCAGAGCTTTAAGGGCTTTATTTCTCCATCATTCCCAGGGAATGCAGCAGGAGCTGTGGAAAGCAGGGAACTGGGCATGGAGATGTAGAAGTTCTCTTTCCAGATGGCAAATAAATGAAATTTTATGGAGTTGATGCCGGGGTGTACCCAGGCTCTTTCTGAGGGTCTGCTTTCCTGTCAGGTGGAGAGGCTGAGGCTGGTAATTCCAGTTTGGGTAGATCCCAGAGGTTCCTTTGGGAGTTATTCCTGCAGAGCTTTGGGGCTGCAGGCTGGGCCCTGCTCTGGCCCAGCAGCTCCTTTGCTGTTCCAGAGGAAATTTGATGCAGCTCCTTGTGGGACCTGGCGACCTCTGGAGCTTTGGGAATGCTTTGCCAACCTTCCAGCTGGTCAGGAAGCATTCAGCTGGAACAATGGCACTGGCAGGAATGGAATTCCTGCATCTGAGGTGTGTTTAAAGGGGTTTGCTGCCTCTGGAAACTGCAGGTTCTCTGTAGTGTTCCCCACCAATCCCAGGAATTGTGCTCCTTCCTGTGTGATCCCTGATCCCACAGATCCCAGGAAGATCCCAGGAATTGTCTTCCCTGGCCCCAAAGATCTCAGGAGTTGTGCTCCTTCCTTCATGTTCCCTGTCCCCACAGATCCCAGGAAGATCCCAGGAATTGTGCTCCTTCCTGTGTGATTCCTGATCCCACGGATCTCAGGAATTGTGCTCCTTCCTGCGTGTTCCCTGATTCCCACAGATCCCAGGAGGATCCCAGGAATTGTCCTCCCTGATCCCAGACATCCCAGGAATTGTCTTTCCTGGCCCCAAAGATCTCAGGAATTGTGCTCCTTCCTGCATGTTCCCTGGCCCCAGAGATCCCAGGAAGATCCAGGAATTGTGTTCCCTGATCCCACAGATCTCAGGAATTGTGCTCTTTCCTGTGTGATTCCTGATCCCACGGATCTCAGGAATTGTGCTCCTTCCTGCATGTTCCCTGGCCCCAGAGATCCCAGGAAGATCCAGGAATTGTGTTCCCTGATCCCACAGATCTCAGGAATCGTGCTCCTTCCTGCGTGTTCCCTGTCCCCAGAGATCCCAGGAAGATCCAGGAATTGTGCTCCTTCCATCCACCCTCGTGGATGAGCTGCAGGGATGAGTATCTGGTACCTGGCTGCAGCATAAAACCTGCTCACCTGACAGGTGGCTGCTGCAAAGTACCTGAACTGTGCTTTTCTTCCTTAGATTTTTATCTTTAATCACCTGCCAGCAGCTGCTCTTAAACCCAGAGAGTGTCCTGGAGGGATAAAGCTGGAATTCATTGGAAGGGGATGAGGTTGTGCCCCTTTGCTTGGGCAAGTCTGCCTTGTTTTCCTCTTGTTTGGACACAAAGATGAGATTTCATCAGCATCCTTGATTTGCCAAGGATTTGCTGCATCCAGGGCTGAGGAGGTGACTTGGTTTAATTGGAAGGGCAGAGGCAAAGAGCTTGTTCCCACTCAGAAGGGATGGAATGGCATTTCTAGGAACTGTAACACAGGAAGTTCAGTCATGGCATCACTAAGGAGGAGGAATTCAGTGGTGACTCTTCAGAAAATGACAGAGGGGTTTTGGAAAGGGCAGCAGGAACTTTTGATAATCGGGGTTGTCCATCCAAAAACATCCAAGGAAGTTAATCCAAATGAAGCTATAAATGGAAATGTGGTTTTAATTTGGTTTCACGTCATTCATCTGTTCTGTTTTCTTCTGAATGAGGGTGTCCATGCAGGGATTTAATTTCATCCTTAATTAGTTTAGGGTGTGCAGTGTGCTCTCCTCTTCCATGAGCATCCTGAATGAGCTGTAGCCGAGGAATTGGACATCAGGGGAGGTTCAGGGATGGTGCTGCTGAGGTGCCAAAAGTCCTTCCCTGCCTCAAAAGGGAGCTGGGATTTGTCCATCCAAATCCATCTGTTCCCTGTGATCCCCTCTGGAGCCTGGCTGGGAGTTCCAACACTGATATTCTTCCACAGGGATCCCAGACAGGCACAGACAGAAACGCTGAATTTTGGGAAATAACATCTCAGCTTTGCCATTCAACTTGCATAAAGCTGATATTACTCACTTAACTTCAAACCAGTTTATTTGTAGATTGTGGGATTTATAAGTTCTGTAATTAAACCATGTCTGATTTGTGCATCAGGACTTTTGCTCCTGCCTCCTTATTCCACTTCCATCCTCCTTACCTCCTTTTTATTCCCCTTAAACAACTTTCCAGACCAAAGAGCAGAACTTCCCAAATCTGTAATTTGCTGTACAAGAACCACATGGTTTGGTTTGGTTTTCTTTTTTTTTTTTTTTTTTTTTTTTTTTTTCCTTTAAATCCAGATTTTTATCATGTTTCAAATGCTTGTTTGCTCAAGTATGTTCCTATGAATTTCTGGACACGGGGAACAAAAAGCTGGCCAGGCTGTCCATGAACAGTGTGCTGTGGAATGCAGTGTCGTGGCACTCGAGGAATTCAGTGATCTCTGTACCAAGAGCAAGATGTTGTTTATTGGTGCTTTTCTAAAGGTTGTTCTGGGTCTATAAAATCCTTTATCCAGCACTCAGGGAGTGCTGTCAGCTCTGAGCGTGTTCCTGCTTTCCTCAGCATCATTTATGTCCTCTAATGATCCTGGGTGTGATGCAGGTCTGGGAAATCCTATTGGATGGGCTCTTCAAAGACTCAGACTCTGTCTTGGGCTGGGTTTAGCCATCCAAGTTTTATTAGGTTTATCTGAGCTAAAAGGATTTTTATTTTGCTGGTGAATTTATCCTTTTTTTTTTTGTTGATGTCGTGCCTGAGATTCTTCACTGCTGGGCTGGAAAAGTTTTATGAGGGATGGTTAACTTAATGAATTTCAAGCTGTTTAACTCTCTTGCTGCTAAAATGGAAATATCTATTTTTCTAATCCATTGGAAATTGGGTGATACAAACAGCACAATCCAACTGTTTTGGGCTTGTTTTCCCAAATTCCTGGTGTTTTCCCATGGAAATGTGTGTCCTATGCATGTGACAACATTGTCACTTATAAATGATACTTTCAACTTCTTTATAAATTCTTCTGTCCCTTTGGAAAGCTTCACAATGGGGTCCCACGAGCCCCACGGAGCACAATTCCTGTCTTGGGTACTTTGTGTGATTTAGGAAAGAAAACATCCAAAGCCCCAGTTCTGCTGGGATTGGAGAGATCCAAACTCAGCGTGGCTTGGGTTGGGTCTGGTCCTTTTTTCTTCAGTTAAAACCTCAGGTGAGGCTTGGAACTGAAGTGTCTTTGGGATCTCTAAATTGACAGCGAGGCCAAAAGGCTGAAATTGAGGAGTTTTAGAGTCACAGGAATACAATTTTTTAAATGCAAGCAGCTGAGCCTGGAGGAAGAGGCCAATTGTTGAAACAGGCAAAGGAACAACAGGATTTTGCAACGGAGCTGCAGTTTGCTTTTCCAAAGGATTGCCAGCTTTCTCTTGGAAAAAATTCGCTTTGCGTCCTCTCAGGCCGAGAACTGGAATAAATTTTCCCCTCAAGTGTCCATTTTTTTAATTCAAAACTTACATAAGCACCAAAGCTGAGCTGTTCTGTGCCCAAAATGTGGTGGAGGGGTTGGGAGGAACCAAGTGTCACCTCTGAGCTGCTCCTCTCCTGAGCTCAGGGTGACCTTAGCTTATCCTTTTTCTGGGTACAAATCACTGTTTCAGGAATTTTTTTGTTTTCTTACTTGAAATACACACTTCCCTGACCTTTCCCCTTGAAAAAAAAAAAAAAAAAAAAAAAAAAAGAGCAAAGTAAGAAATCCAGGTGAAAAATCAAGCTTGAGTGTGGCTTGGCGGCGAACGTTGGAGGTTAGAATTTCTCTGAGGTAATTTTTGGTTTTCTACTTGTTTTTGTAGGATGCTGTGACGTCAAAACCAGTCATCCAGTTTCAAGGAAGCCAAGGGGTAAGTTTGTCCCTGGAAAGTTCTTTTTACATTTAATGGGATTGAGGAATTTGGGCTGTTCCAGCTCAAGGAACGATGCTGTGAGTGAGATGGAGCTTCAGGTGTGCTCCAGGAAGGTGTTTGCTCTCTCTCTCTCTAAAACCTTTTCCCTCCTCTTTATTTCCTAACCTTGCTAAAATCCATGGGAAATTCAGATTATGTGCTGTTGGGTAGAACAGGGAAAAGGAGAGGAAGCAAAAAATCCATGGAATCCTCACCTGTATCCCAAGAAAACACCGTGCTAAACTCACTGCAAGAATTTTTAGGTCCCAATTCCTTCCAGCAGCAGCAGCAGAGCTTGGAGGCTGCTCTGAGAGTCCTGGAGGTTTATTTAATGTAACTGCAGTTCTGTGAGGACCAGAAGTTATTTTAGATTTAGGAGTTTTACTTCCCCAACTTCTGTTCCGATGACAGAACTCTGGGATATTTTTAGCCCCTTGAACCAGTCTGTCATGCCAGTTGCTGACAACGTTGAGATTTACGTGGTGGTGTTTCTGGTAAAGCAATGCAGCCCTTCAGTGAACTTGAAAAATGTCATTTAGATACCTTTTATTTCTAAAAAAGCCTGTGTTTAACTTTAGTCTCTGCATAAAGATGGGGAATTTAATTTTTTAATTTTTTTTTTCGAGAATCTGAAGTCAGCTGTAACTTCTGATTATTTTTTTTATGCACTGGCACATTAAAGTTTTCAAAAAGGCTTGGATTGAGTGGACATTAAACCCAGCACATTGTCCTTGCCCACATCCTACTTTGTGATTTTATTCTCACTAACAGCCCATAGAAAATGTAGCAGGAAAGACATGATTGTTATTGTAAGTTAAGAAGAAAAATACAAACCTTCTTGTCCTGGGAAATAAAGAAAGGAGCAATTTCCAGGTTTTTTACTTTGTTTAGACTTAAACTTCCCCGAAAGCTCAGCATGAAAGTTGAGATCAAAATCTGCCACTGAGCTTGGGCACAATCAGAAGTGAGGAGAAAAACTGAAGGGTAGGTGATGTGTCTTTATTTGATGAGCTTTGCTCATGGAATAAAGAAGCTAAAAGCACTGGGAATGCTTTCCTTTCCCTTTGGAAGCACGATCTACACCTGATTTTTCCTGTAAGGCTGTTTAAGTTTTGGAAATGCCTCCTCTGAATGTTTTTTCCTTGAAGGAAATGTAGCAAAAGGGATCAAAACAACTTAAAATGCTCCTCTGCCCTGAGCCTTTGCTCATGGTGGGTTCCACATGGATCTGATATGGACAAGGATTAACAAGAAAATTCATTTCTGGGGATAATTAAAAATAATTTCAAATGCCTACAGTTGCTTCTAGAATTTAAAAAAGTGAAAATAAAAGAGCTAATTCTGATTTAGCCCTGAACTCCCAGGGATGAGTGGTTGGTGGAAGAGCTGCCTGGCACCTGCAGTGTCACTCCTTGGATGGAGAAGGAGAAGGAGCCAGGAGGGCTGGGCTGGGCTGGAGGGAGGATGTGGCAGCCAGAGCTGACCTCTGCCTGCTCCTCCTCAGTGGTTAATTAATGGCACTGACGAGGAAAGGCCAAAGGTAGAGCTTTGAAGAGAGCTGCAGCTCCATGGGAGCACACAGAAAGAGCTCTTTGTCCCTTTATTATTATTTTTCCTGGGTATGACAAGGAGCTGGCAGCTGGGGAACCATCTGCTTTTAAGGGTAGGACTCTGCACGTCAGGATTCTCCTGCTTTTTAAGGAGCTGAGGCCTGAAATGCTTTCGAGGGATCCTCCATCAGTTGGGCTGAAGAGATAATTCCAGGAATTTACCAGGCTCTCACATCCAGAGGATGGCATTAAAACATATTTGTTGAACAGTTTTACTTTTAAAATTATTTCTTCCACTCTTCCTCAATTCCCCAATTTGCTGCCTTCCTATTTTGCTTCCCAAAAACAAAGCAGCTATGGAGAATCCCATTAACTTTTTGGGGTGGGAAGGTTGTGCATAGCACAACTGTCAGTGTGATTTAAAGCAGTGAGGTTTTAATAGTGGGAATTTTCAGTGCAAGTATTCCTTTCTCAAGAGGGAAAAGCTTCACTTGATGATTTAGGGAGGCAGGACATAAAATAAGAATTAAAACAAACTGCTGCTTCTTGAATTTAATTCTCTAGAAGCCTTTAAATTACTGTGTCCATGTGTTTTCACCTATTCCAGTGTTACTCTAAAAGCTGTCAAGAATACTTTCAGTTTCTAATACACAGAAAAAGAAACTTCCATGTTTGAGACACTAATTAACCAGGGAAGGGAATTGTTGGGAATAAAACCCGGGGTCAGCAAGGTGGCAGCAGAAAGGAGGAAGTCAGTGGTTGTAGCCCAAAATAAAACAGCTGTTCCAGTTGTGACAAAATAAAACAGTTGTGACAAGAGACAAAACCTCTCCTGCCTGGATCCTGTTCTAGATCAAATCTTACAGGAGATGATAAAAACTTCTGGAATTCTTGAGATGTGTTTTTTTCTGTAGTGATGCTGCTCTTGTTAATGGCTTTTATTCTTTGTGATAATCAGAACTTCAGTTGTAATAACCAGGTTGTTTTTACCAGTGTTCCTCTAAAGTGGGACCATGGATGTTCTTTAAGAGCAGCACCTGGCTGTCAGTATTTCCTCGTGGATTTTCTTGGGGAGATCCAGAAGTTTTTATGGAGTTTTGAGCATTTTGCTCATTTCAGCGTACACATAAATCAGAATTTAACTGCTGGAGTACCACGGCATTACAAATTGTGTGCAGAACTGTGCCAGAATTACTGAAATTGCTTCTATTTTGGTGAAAAGATGTGCAGAATCAGAGCTCAGGCTGGCTGAAATTTGCAGGTGCTTGTGGGGTGGTGAGAGCAGGGACAGAATTGAACTGAGTGGGGTGAAAATACCCTTCAGGTGCCAAACCCACGTGTGTTGTGCAGCATTTTTAGAATGACTGTTGGGAGCAAAACATCTTTGCTTTGTGATTGGAAAATACAGCATTTCCCCTGCTTCTTGGGATGAAGTTTTGGTATTAACAGAGGGAGGTGAAATCTCTGTTCAGAGCGAGCTGTCCACAGATGAATGTTACTTGAAAGAAGAAAACAGAAGTTACATCTGTACCGAGCTATTTTTAAGTGTCTCTGGTTACTGGTGCAGTACCCAGCACCAAAATTAGGGCTCCCTCAAAGTAGTCACCATGCTGATTTGGTGGCTTGAGAAACCTTCTGTTTTCAGCTAAAAATAATTCCTAGATAACAGCTGGCTTGCACATGAGACACTTTTCAGTACTAAAGTGACTCTGCCTCATTTTACAGCCTCTGGAAATGCTGCAAAACCCCTACAAAAATCCAAAACTGGGGCTTTTGGAGCAGCTGGTTTTTTTTCCAGTGGGTAAAGCAGGAGCGAGGAGAAAGTTCTTTGGTGTGTGGAGATGTGATTTGGTGGCATCCTGCAGGTTTTATTTTCCAGGCTCAGGTGCAGCACAGCTCGATCCCCCTGTTGGGTTTTCCTCTTCTTCCCATTCCCACCAAATTTCCAGCTGCAAAATCCCCCCAAGTGTGCTGCTTACATAACTCTGCCTTTCTGCCTCTTCTGGTAAAGCAGAAGGGAATTTTCTTCCCTCTGCCTGGGTGGGGGCAGAGGATGCCAGGAAAGATTAAAAGGGCTCAAGGGCTGCGGCGCACGTTTGGCAGGGGAGATAATGGGGCTGCCCAGGGAGGGTCAGCAGCACCCAAAAAATCTGTTCCCAGTATTTTCAGACCTGGATCCTGGGGATAACTTGTCCTCCTGTATAAAGCAAGGCTCAAGTCTGGGTTTCTGGGCTCGTTTTTGGAAGAAGGGAGCTCTGTTTGAGGGCAGGGAGACGCCGTGCACGGGCTCGGCTCAAGAGCTTCTTGCTGCCTCTGAGAACATCCTGTGGTTTAGCAGAGGGACACAGATCCCTGGGTTTTCCAGGCTGCTGGAGACGTCTGAGGTCTGAAGGAAACCACCCAAAACCCCTCCTGTCCCAGCACAGTCGTGTGTGGATGCCACGGGCTGGCTTGCTGGGAGTGTGTATTTTCTGCGTAGATGTGGCAATCTGGGTAAATATAAATCTGTGTGGTAAAGCCTGGCCTAAAATAAGCTGGGGCTGGTGTTCCTTCTGTCTCAGCTTCTGGGAGCCATCTTAATTATCAAATATTGATGCGATAGTAGAGCTCAGATGCTGACATTTACGTTGGATCCTGAATGCAGAGGGGAGACAGTTTTCCCTTTTGAAAAATGAATGGCTGGTGTGGGGGGGAGTGAAAAAAACAATGCAGGATGGCTGTGGAGTTGTCTGTGGAGCACACTTAATGCTTGATTAAATATTTAATTTAGCAGCAGCGTCACACTCTACTGTGAGCCATGAAATCTTGTTATGGAATTATAATTTCTTAAAAAAGAATAAGCATGCTACCTAGTGACCTGGCTTGTGCTATGTTTAGTGCTGGATCAGTAATTCTAAAGAAACGAGCCTCGAGTGTTTTACAGTGAATATAAACAGTGGGAGCGAGTCTGTTTTGAGCCTGAATCAATAGAATTGGGTCAGATTCCTAGAACAAGGTGGAGGTCTCTGTTTGAGGCAGCTGTGTTCTCTCACAGCCACATCCATCTTCAGCTGCTCTTTCCCTCAGTCACCTTTTCCTTCCCCCTGCACACAGTGGGGATAATTTGAATTCTTCTGGCAGCCTGTCTGTGCAGTAACCCAGGTGCTTTCCTTGCTGCTAAATGCCTCAGAGCATCCTGGCTGCAGGAGCAGTGAGCTCTGCCCAGCCTGGGGTGACTCGAGTGACCGATGTTCTCCTTCCTCCTCCTCCTCCTCCTCCTCCCCCGAGCAGCACATCGCCATCCCGAGGCCCGATCGACCGGCGGAAGTGCGGACCTTCACCTTTTATCTCTCCAATATCGGCAAGGACAGCCCCCAGGGGAGCTTTGACTGCATCCAGCAGTATGTGTCCAGGTGAGTGGGGCATCCAAGGAAAACCCAGCCTTTTTTTTTTTTTTTTTTTTACCCTCTCTTCTGGAGCATCTTTTCCCTAACAAAGCTTAATGCACGTTCTTCATTTTTAGAGTCTTTCTGAGCTGTTTTGATATGGGTTGTTTTTTTTTGGTTTTTTTTTTTTTTTGGGAAGCATCTGGTTCCCTCTCAGGTCCTCTGTGTGTCCCCCACTGTTATTCAGCTAACACCCCCCAGCTGTCCCCCAGTGCCAGCCTGGTGTCCCCTTGCAGTGTCAGGAGTACCTTTTCCATTGCATTTCTCTTGCAGCAATGGCAATATCCATTTGGATTGCCTGGGAAGCATACAGGATAAAATCACCGTGTGTGCTACTGATGATTCCTACCAGAAGGCGAGGCAGAGCATGGCACAGGCAGAGGAGGAGACTCGCAGCCGGAGCGCCATAGTCATTAAACCTGGGGGGAGATATGTAGGTAAGCAGCCACTCATTTTGGGGCTCTGCACTCCATTTGGGACTCAGCAGGCTCTGGAGGCAAATCCTGATGTTGTTGGCTTGATTGTGGCAGTCTGGAAAGCTCCTGCTAGTTCCTTATGGGTGATTTAGGGGGCTGCTCTCCTTGTGCCGTGCTGTCTTCACTTTCAAAGGAGCTGTGGCTGCCCTGGAGGTGACCAAGATCAGGTTGGAGCAACCCAAAGGTGTCCCTGCCCATGGCAGGGGGTGGCACTGGGTGATTTGAAGGTCCCACCCAACCCAAAGCACTGAGGGTTGTCCATGTGCAGTGACATGGCTCTGGCCACGTTAGGTCACGTCTGTCACGTGGCTCCCTGCTGAGCCCTCCCAGTGTCCCTGCTCCTGGCCAGCTCAGCTAAAACTGCCACCACCGTGTCACAGCTGTGCCCCACGGGACCACAGCAGGGAGGACACAGGCAGCAGTGCCCTCTGTTAACAAACACAGGCACTAAAGCAGCCTGGCACAGCCCTTCTCACTGTGACAGCAGCAGGAAAGCCTTAGCAGAGGAAATAAAACCATGGCAAATAACACAGGGAGCCTGCAGAGAGCCAGGGCTCAGGGCCCTGCTTAACCTCAGCTCACAAACTTTGGGCACAAACAGTAACCAGAGTGCAGTTTTGCTATTTTTTTTTTTTTTTTCCTGAGGCAGCTGCTTTTCCTGCAGCCCATGTGATCTGCAGCCAGTCTCTTCTCAGAGGATCTGTCATGAGAAGGGTTGAGTTGCAAAATGTAGAACTGACCCAGACTCATTGTCACAGCAGCCAAGTGCTCAAAGCTGAGAAAGGAGATGGTAATCAGGAAGGAAATGCATTGATTTCCCGTAGGCCAGAAGATTATTTTGTTTAGCTCCTCTTTGAGAACATTACAGTAAGTGCCTGAAGTTAAAGCTTCTGAGGGAGAAGATTCTCAAAGCAATTTGCTTCCTGGAAAGATGGAGCAAAACTTTTTAAAATGAAAAATACTCCTGGCTAAAACCTTTTACTGCCCTGAAATGGAGACAGAGCCGTGTGAAAGCAGCAGGGGCAGAGCGTGTGGTCACAGTGCTCCTAGATAAGATGTCAGTGTTTGAGGAGGAGAGCTCTGGTCCAAGAAGGAAGGGCTTGGAAGGACAGTCCTCATGTGGGATCTGCAGGTCCTGGTGTGCCAGCGGCATCAGCTGATTCCTGCAGGCTGGGCTGGAGGGACAGGGCTGGCTCTCACATTTCCAGGAGAACACGGAGCTCAGCACTTGAGTGCCAGTGGAGTCGTTCCAGGCAGCTCAGATGTGGAAAAATTTATAGGAAATGTTGAAATTGGAGAGCAGCAGAACTTACAGATGTGAGTTGACACTTGAATAAATAGGTATGTAAATAGATAGCTGCAGGTAAAGCTGCAGGGGGTGTGTGCTTGTAGCCACACTAAATATGTGTGCATGCATCCATAGACATGCACGTGTATAAATATTTGAAAATCCTTTCTGTCCTGGCTTAACTTGGTTTTTTCTTTTCCTATCACTGCACATTTTGGCTCCAGCCTTTAAATGGAAACCTCCCAACGTGATGTTTTTACTGTTCATGACCTGGCAAGAGTTAAGGCAGTTCTAGAAAGCTGACGAATCTTCTCTCGTCCCATTTCTGGAAACAAAATCCAGTTGACCTCTGGATTGTGGGATGTTTAACGTGCGAATTGGTGTTGTTCCCCCTCTCACCTCCCCTCAGCCCTGCTGAGGATGGGTCGTGCTTCCTCTCCCAGCACTGTGGTGTATAATAAAAAGCCAGGAAATGGGGCCTGGGTTACGCAATGTGCAGCTCAGTAAAACAAACAGTGCAGACAATCCCCAGTATCTTCAGATGACTCAGTTGAAAACGTTGCTTCCTAGCAATGGAGCAGTGCCCTGCTGGAATAAACCTCCCAAACACTTGCAGTAAATGCTGGATGTTGTTTGTCCTAGCGAAGGTCACTTTCTCCAGCCCAAGTGATTATTGATTGGATCTCCAGGTGTCTAGACCTTGGAACCCACACATTTTGTTTTTCAGCTTTGCTTGGATTGCCTTTGGATAGCAGGAACCTGCTCCTGCATTTGAAACATTCCCATCCTTTGATGGGAACTCTCTAAGTTCTAAGCTTTACTAAGAGATGGCGTGAGGGTTCTGTTTTTTCAGTAGGAATGGGAAAAACGAATTGTTGGGTCGTGCTGTCAGCAACCAAGGACCGCAGCGGGGATGGAGCTGAGATGCACTTCTGAGCCAGCTTCATGTTGTCACTCATCTGCAGTGGAGAAGGGGTTATTCCATCAGCACAGGCAGCACCCTGATGAATAGGCTGATGGCCCAGTGTCAGCCCCATTCATGGGGCCGTGTTTGGAGGGGGAAGGGAGGTGACCCAGCCCCATAAAGTTCCTATTGTTCTAAAAGCAGAAACATCTGCTGGAGGAGCGTTTTTGCTGAGCTCAGCAGCGGGGAGCCGCTCGTTGACCAGTTCTGGTCTTTCCACTCCGTATTTCCCACTCTTCTACATAATAATGCAGAATTTTCTTCTCATAGGGAGGGCAAAAATAGTTCGATTAACCGTGGGGATACGTGCACTTGGGATAAATGAAAAGCTGGCAAACAAAGGGAGCTTTATGTAAGCTGGTGGCCAATAATACTCAGGTTTCCAGAGCTTGGTGTTGCTGTTTACTTGTTACAAGCTTGTCATGAACCATAAACCTCACGGGATGCTCGCTCCGGCGGCGCGTCGGGACAAGAAGGGGGTGTGCTGGTGGTGTTTGTCCTTCCTTGTCACCTCGTGGCACTTGCCAGGGGTGTGATGAACTCCGGATTGGTGTTGACAGCCCACTGGCCTTTGCGAGGTGACTGCTGCACTTCACTATTCTCATCTCATTTTAGGCAAAAAGGTTCAGGTGCGTAAACCTGCACCAGGAGCTTCCGATGCTGTTCCCTCCAGGAAGCGCCCAACGCCAGTCAACCTTGCCAGTGCAATAAAGAGAGGCAATAGTGCGATTTCCCAGAGACCCTTCAAAGATAGGGTTGTGCACTTACTGGCACTAAAGCCTTATAAGAAACCTGAACTTATTCTCAGATTGCAGAAGGATGGACTTTCTCAGCAGGACAAGGATTTGCTGGATAACCTTCTGCAACAGGTTTGTACTCTGATGAAGGCAACGATTTAGGTAAAGGGAAAAAAAAATGTCTTCTCAGCACCCCCCCCCTCCCGTGGCAGTGGAACCTGTTATCTCCAGGCTGCAGCTGAATGTGACTCTAAAGGCTGTGGGGGACACAGTTCTCAGCTCCCAGTGCTGGTGCAGAGATAGCAGGAGCCTCCCGTGGCTACGCCTCGGGTTAGGGTGGTGCAACCAAGCTGGATGGTTTTGGCTCACCAGATCAGTCCCTTTCAGAGGGACGCTTCTGCTTGGTCATGGGGAGGATTCTCTTACAGAGGATCTACAAATTATTTGATTATATACCTCTAAATCTCTATTTTATTCTCATGGACTTAAAGGAGCAACGCTCTGTATTGGTACAAGTTTTGTATATGAAGGAAAAGATGTCCTCAGGTTTTTTTGTACTCCTCAGAGCCTTTCCTGCTTGGAAGTGCCAGTGGTCAGGTGTGAAGATCATGCAGCTCCTTGCCAAGCACATTATTTGTGTGTCAAGTGTGAAAGCTGTCTCCAAGCTGAATCAGTTCCTAGCACTTTGAGTCACATTAAAGGTGCCATTTTAGGCCTCGCAGTAAACACCTTCATTGCTTTATTAAACACATCATGGCTATTTATTTAAATGCTGCAGCTGCCTTCTTCTGGATTAGAATAGATTCTGGAAAAAAACTCTTTTATTTTTTTTTCTTTTTTACTCCTTTCCATAAAGAGTGAGACAGGAGTTCACTTTGCCCAAGGGCACAGGGCAGGTCGTATTAAAAACAGAGTCACAGCTGGCACAACTCGTTCCTTCCTTAGACTTTAATCCCAGAGCCCTTAATTTCCCAGCAGCTTTTTGCAGCACTTTTTCAATTCTCTCACTGAGTTTCAGAGCAGAAAACTCTCTTTTCTGACGATGGCTTTTGATGGATGCTGTGCCCGAGCCCTGGCAGGCGAGCGGCGCGTGCGGCGCTGGCCACGGGGCCGCCCTCGTCGGGCTCAACGCTGATTTGGCTGTAAACGTGGTGCTCGTAAAGTTAATCCCTCTCAGCCCTCCCAGGGCTCCCATCCACAGGCAGACACAGATAAGCTAAAAATTACAGGCTGTGTTAAAGCTACACAGCTAAATCTGTCTAGGTGTGGGTTTCATTGTGCTCTTGCATCTCTCGCAGGACTCCGTGTTCCTGGCGGCCTTTTTGCCTCATTTTGCAAGGTTTCTATTTTTGGGAGGGCTGGGGTGGAGCTTGCAGAGTCCCACACGAGCAAAACAAGGAGGTAGCAGCTCTCAGCCTCTGTGCAGAGAAAAATCCAAGTTGTTCTTCCCGGGCTCCAGGAACAGGCAGGAAACAGAGAAATTCTGGGAGAGTTGGTTTTGGGTTTTTTTTTTGTAAAGGAGAACCTGGATTGGCTTTTGTCTCCTGGGTGTGTTTACAGGGATACCTCGATGTAGAACACAGCTCAAATTCTTGTTGTATTTTGGCTCAGGATTTTGGAAAGCTGACAGGACTGAAAGGAAAAACAAAGTGTTTGTCATGTAAACTGATAACTGGGCTTTCTATTTTTTGCTTATCAGGAGAGTTTGCCATGTTGGTTGTGCAGCCTTTTGCTATGCCTAAATTTTTAATATTTTTATATTAGGTTGTAGCCTCCCTAAAGCAGAAGCAGAGAGGAATCAGCAGCATCTTCAGCTCATTCAAGACTTCCCACTCCTTTGCTTGTTTTTGAGGCATTTTCCTGCTGTGTGGATAATAGAAATCCCTGAGCACAGCCACGTCCTGAATGGAGAGCAGTAATCCCTAAACAGATGCACGAGATCTCCATGCACTGAATAAAAGCATTTTCCACTTTCAAGGGTAGCAGTCCCTGAGCTGAGGGGCTCCAGCAGGGAATTTGGGCTGCAGCTGCTGGCTTTGCCTGGCTGTGGGCAGAGCATTTGGCACCTGGGCCTCCTCATCCCTCTTCAAAAACACATTGCAGGCTTTCTTTTCATTTGAAACTTGCAGTGCTCTGCAAGCTGAGGTTGCCCAGAGAAGCTGCCCCATCCCTGGGAATGTCCAAGGCCAGGTTGGAGCAATCTGGGATAGTGGGAGGTGTCCCTGCCCTTGGAATTTGATGGAAACAAACCATTCCATGACACTCTGGATCACCCAAGAGAGGTTCCCTTTCTGTGAAAGCCTCACTGGGGCTCTTTGCTTTGTTCCAACTCTGGATTTACAGGCGTGTACCAACAGCAAGAAGTTAAATTTTCAGTCAGGCTGTGGAAAGACTGATCCAAGTGGGATAACTCTTTCCCAAGTTGTTTCCATTCTAATCCAGCTCTGCCCATTCCAGCAGCTTCTCCTCTCCATGCAGGCACCACACAGGGTTTTGTGGGGAAACTCCACGGGGCAGGGTTGGATAAAATGTCAGGCAGCTGCTGGTGCAAGTGTGCTGAGCTCCCTGCAGTGCTCTGCTGGCTTGAAGCTGGGAATCCCAGGTTCTGTTCTTGCCCTGGAGAAGTTCTCCATAAAATCCAGGTGGTCCCAGGGCATTCTCCTCACAGCTCCCTGAGAAAGCAGCTCTCTGTGGCCTGTTTTGTTGGCTCCTTAGTGAGAAATTATCTCCTGGCAATTGTTAACCAAGTTATCGCCCCGAGAGTTCCTCTTTGGCCATAAACTGCCCCATTTTGGCTGTGGGACAGGTGTGATAAGTGAACTGCCTGTTCCCATTAAGGCTTTATTTCCAGGTGTTTCCATCAAGTGGTGGTGTGCTGGTTCAGGCTCCCCCAGCTGAATAATCTCTTTTAGATATGACTTATTTCCCACTCAACTGGATGTGCTTTAGAAACTCATTATGAATTATTGCAGTGACAAGGCAAAAGGAAAGGCACAGTTTGATTAAATAATCTTAATAATAAGGAAATGAAATATTAAAGTCTCTCCTTGTTCTCTGACACTACTAACAGCTGCTAAGTCTGCTCAGATTTTTGCCTTCATCTTAGCTCTTGTTTGGTCGAGGAAGGGAGAAAATGAAACCCTAATGATGGTTTTCCAAATTCCTTCTGTTCCAGGTGGCAAATCTGAGTGCCAAGGACAGCACTTTCACACTGAAAGATTGTGTATACAAAGAAGTGCAGAAGGACTGGCCTGGCTACTCAGAAGGAGATCAGCAGTTGTTGAAAAGGATCCTCGTTAGGTAATTATCCATTTTCTTCTCTGTGATATCATCCAGGCAAAGTTCTGTAACCAAGGTCTGTAAATTGAGTGTGTGACTTATTTTGACATCATTTTAAACTGTCCATCACCCAGGGACCTGTAGGAGTGGACTAAACTTGAGTATCCACTCTTCACATCATCCTGGGCTGTCTTTAAATCATCAGAGGCAAAGCTTGGGGGAACCTGCCAGGGAGCAGAGCTGGTGGAGTTAATACTGCTGGTCTAAAATCCTGGGGGATGAGGTGGTTAAATGTCTCCAGCTCAGCTCTCCTTTGAAACTCTCCTTCCTTTTTTCCACATCTTCCTGTGCAGGCTGAAGTGTTTCATCCCTAAACCTGAGATTGGGTTGAAATCATGGATGCATGGAAAAGCAAGAGGTTGTTCTGCAGGGATAAATCCCTTTAAACTCCTGCTGGTTGCCCTGCTTGGAGTGTGATCTCTGTTCCCATGTTCCCTCCTGGAACAGCCCTTAACTGACTCAGTTCATCCTTATTGCTGATTTTTTTTTCCCTCTAAAGATATTTTCCTTAGGTGAAGCCTCCAAGCTTGGAAGCTTCTGGCTGGCAGGGAAAGAAATCTCCCAGTTTTACACAGAATTCTGCTCTCAGTGTTGATGTTTTTCAGTGCCTTGGTACAGATTTTGCAATGCAGGCAGAGCTTTTACTTGTGCTTTATTTTATTGCACTTTTGGTTAAGCTGAAGCACAGTGTGCTCTGTTTGAGCACTTCCCATGATTTAAAAGCACAATTGACTTGGGGATGAGACTTTTTAAACCAACAGAAAACTTGCACTCCAAGTGCCTTGACATGCTCAAGCAAAATTAAAACTCATTTAAATGGCCTTGATGTGAAATTATAATTAAAAGGAAAAATACAACTGCCATGCAATCTTTATGGCTTTCAAAAAAGAAAAAAAAAAAAACACCACCAAAGTGAATTTCTTCCTGTAGAAAAGCCATGTTTACTGCTTTTTCTAGAATTGTGGCATTCACTTGGGCGAGGGTCTAAAAATAGACCTTGGAAAGGATGTATTCAACTGTACAAACAAAGCCCTGCTCAGGCAGTGCAGGTAATGAGGCTCCAAAATGGGGAAAAAAAAAAAAAAACCCATGTTGGGTTGAAGAGAGGAGAAAAACAGAAAAAGGGCACAGGAGGCAGCAGTTGTTTTTTTTTTTTTGCATCACCAACCAGTTGTTCCAGGTCCTTCTGGGTTTCAGGGCCAGTGGCCACTCAGTGCCTCAGCAGCTGCAGTAATTAACACATCTTGCAGATACTAAAGCTGGGTCTAACTAGGCTTGGGTTAAACTAGTTTTTTCCTCCTTTTTTTTTTAATGTTTTCCATCTCTCTGTCACCCTGGAGGAGCCTGGTCTGTGGGAGGGGTCTGCCTGTAACTGGATGAGCTTTCAGGTCCTTCCAACCCAAACCATTCCAGGATTCTCTGAGCTCTTTCCTCTGCTGAACTCGGTGCTTTCATGGCTCCTTCAATCCATAATTAACAATTAGAAGGTGTGACAGGCTTGCTCAACCAGCCCCCCAAAAGCCACTTTCACTGGGGTGTTTGGGCAATATCAGTGTCCCCGTGTTCACAATCCCCAGGTCCTTTCCTTGAGTTGATCTGTGGCTGCTGGGGTTGTTTTAAATAAAATTAAACAAAGCCAGGACAGTGGTGACACTGCAGATGTCTAAATATTGCTGCAACACAGCCCAAGGTTCAAGCTGAGGTTAAAAGCCAAATCTTGTCGAGTCCTGGGTGTTATCTCTGAGATAAATCTTCCCAATGTTGAAAGGATATGAGGGAGCTTTAATGCTGATTCCAGTTTCTTGTGGGAGAATTTAAAAGTGGGTTATTCAGGCTCCACAGCTCCTGACAAACTGACTGCAGAGCTGCTTTATTAAAACCTTTAACCCTGAATTCTATTTTTTTTTCAGTTTGTCAGCTGCAACTTGATACAAGACTAGGTTTTTTGGTTTTGTTTTTGTTTTTTTTTTTTTTGGTGGGTTCTTTTTTTGGGGATGATTAATTGAGGTGTCAGAATTGTAGGGCAAAGCTGGTGGGCTGGGAAAATACTCTGAGACCTGCAGAGGAGCAGAGACCCAGCCTGGAGGGGAATTCAAGTGATTCTAATTGTACTTTTTGTTGCTACAAAAGGGTGTTTTTTTTTTTTTTTTATTTGTCCAATTTGTCCACAAATACAGCCCAGAGTAGCTCTGTTTTGCATGATGCAACTTAAAAGTATTATTGGGAAGCCCAAAATGTAAATCCTGGTGGACCAATAATACCTCAGCAGTTCCTGTTATAATCCTGCTTTTCCTGACCCAGAGGGAGCTCGCTGCTGAAAGGGCTCCTGTTGCCATAAAATGTTGTTTTAATGATGCTAATGAGTGGGAGAACTTATTCCTCAACATCTGAGCTTGAGTTTCAGCCCCTCTTCAGTGAGCTTTGCTTTCTGAGTTGTCTCAGAAAGCAAACACTCAGCAGAAATTTGTTTAATTAATGTCTCCCTGAGCTATATTTCAATCAGCAGGAATAATATCTGATATCCTTTACACCTTAAAATTCCATGCCACTTTCACTGATCTCCATGTGAATTATGTTTCTGAGGCTGGAATTAATTTGTTTTGATTCTTACGTCACCAGTTCAAGAGAAAAAAGGTAAAATTGTTGAAAAAGGAGTTCCATCCTCAACAGGGAATCCTTTCATGTGTCCAAGAGCTCAGCCTGTTGCTCCAGGGTGTTCCTTCCATTGCCAAAGAGCCACAAAAATCATGGGAAAGCAAGGAGGAGATGAGGAATTCCAATTTCTTGTTGATATTTCCCCATAGTAGTTTCTCCTTCCCAGATTCTGTCAGAGACCAGAGCCTGAACGAGCTCCTTTATGGCACCTTCAAGCAGAGTTTGAGCCCAAGAAGAGCTCAAGGTGTGCAGTGCCACCTGTCCCCTTGGCACGGCGGGTGACCAGCCCCTGGTTGTGTTTTGCAGGAAGCTCTGCCAGCCCCAGAACAGCGGCGGTTTCCAGGGAGAAGCTCCTTCCCTGAGCCCTCCGAAGGACACCCTCAACTCCAGCTCTCCCCCTCAGGTGGGTGATCCCCCTCCCAGCCCCTGGATCCGTGTGCTCCTGATGGATTTGGCTGCTGGCCGTGGGTCCAGGCTGAGCTGTGCCTGTCTGCACCCTGTAATCACCTGCTGCCGGGTCAGGAGGTCCTTGGGGTTTTATTCCTGTTTTATTAAGTTGGAGTCTCATTCTGGCTTTCCTCAGCATCTGTTTCTCCTCTGGACGTGGCTCAGCGAGAGCCTGTGGGGAGGATCTCTGACAATGAGGCTCAGGTTTAGTTTTAAGGGCTAAATTCCTTTTGCAGTGCCTCCATCCCTCCTGGAGTTCCTGGGAGAACGAGCTTGTGTTTTCCTCATTACTAATAATTGAGTGGAACGAAGCTGTAATAAGCAGCTCCCAAACATGGTTGAGTTATTAAAACCCTTGACCTTTTGCAGCCTAATTGCCGTGACAGATCAGGAGCAGGTTGGGCTGCTCCTGGCTCAGAGATGCCAGAGCAGGGAGCTGTGAAAAGAACATTTTGCCTGCTTTTTCCATGTCCATAAACCACACAGGAGCCACGTTTGATGCGTGTCAAGCAGAGCCTTGTCCCCACTTCTCCCAGTATCTCCCAGCACAGGCGTTGCTGGCGTTGTGAAATGTTCTGCCTTCCCTTCTTCCAGTGTGGGTCAGCCCAGACAAGTTAAGTATTTATTCTTCTCCTGCCAATGGAATGTGTAATGCCTGCTTGTCTGGACAGACGCACCGAGGATTAGTGGCAAAGAATATTAACAGGTAAAGAAATTATGTGCTCTCTGGCACTGAGAGAGAGGCAATTCTCTGGTTGAGAACAAGGACTGTGTAACTTGTTTGCCAGGTAGCTGATTCCAAATCCTCTCCTGCTCTGCTGTGGGCATGTTCCTGGTGAATGAAGAATGATCACCTTCAAGTTAGCTCGGAAAGATCCTGCTCTTGTGTCATTTTTTAAGGTTGAAAAATCATCTTGTTCACCTGGCTGTCCGTATTTTAAAGATTCAAAGGTCTGTAGGGTGAGGTTTTGATCTCTCAGAATGACCCAGCTGAAACTTTGGGTGGTTGGATTTAGAAAAGCCTGATGAAACAGGGACAATCCAATGTGGAATATAAATGTTTCCAGCATGATTCTGTCGTGTCAGACAGCAAACCACAGCATTGTGAGCTGTCACGTTTTTAATACTCTCTGGCTGTAGATTCTATTTAGAGAAATGGTTTATAATGGGTGCAGTGCCCAGCAGAGGACTGGGATTTGGTAGGCTGGAATGCAGAATATTTTGGGAAGGTTCAGCTGTGGAATGAAGGTGAAGAAGACTGGTCTGGTAATTCTAGAAAATGGATGTATCTAACCCTCCTAACCAGAGAGATGAGTTTGGAGAAGCTGATGTTTGTTGTTTTTAGGGCAAGGGTTGTAAAATGTGGCAGATTTTTGAGCTGTGTCACCTTGTTCAGAGCCCTGCAGATGGGGATGGCCCCTCCTGGGGGAGATGGACACTGGGAGCTCTGGGAGGTGATGTTGCCAAGCCGGTCGGACGTGCTGTCCTTGCCCCTTGAGCTCAGTGGCAGAACCAGCAGCTCTTCCTTAATTACCCTGACAGGTGGAAAGAATTCCTGGCACTGAGCAGTGTCCTCAAGACCCTTGAGTTAGCAAAGAGAGAGAAAATCCAAGGGGAAAAAGAGGGAATTAGGGGCTGCTCCAGCTGCATTTCAGCGATGGAACAAAATTTCTATTCGCAAACACGTCGCGATCCTGCCGGAGACAGAAAGAAAATAATGGATTATCCAAAAGAAATACCCAGAGCTATCACTTGTTTTCCTCTGGGCACAAAATAATCTTTGGCTCAGAGCTGTTGCAGCCCCAGAGCTGCCAGGTGGGCACACACTGAGGGCTGGCTGAGGTGGTTTTGGCTGGGCTGAGCCTGATGGATGGCTTCTTCCATGGAGCAGCTTTTCCAGGCTGGAGGCAGCTGCCTCCAAGGTATGGGCACAGCTGGGAACCACTTCCTTCTGTACCCTTGCTCAAAAAAAGGGTTGCTCAGGTCACGTTGGCCCCTGTGACGTGGCTTTCTAGATGTCCCCTTTTGCCTGAAATTCTGAGAACTGAGCACTTGGCACTTCCTCCCCTCTTTCGGGCAATGCCTCGCTCTTGAGAAGAGGAAGGAGCCGGGGAAGGGGCAAAGCTCTTGGCCACAGAGCTGGGAATCAAATGCAGAACTGGTGAATCCCTCCCTGCTCCAGAGGGCTGAGCACGTTTTTCCTTCACAGAGACTTTTGGGTGCTCAGGACAGATGTTTTTATCACGGAATTGTTTGGGTTGGAAGGGAGCTTAAGGATCATCCAGTGCCACCCCTGCCGTGGGCAGGGACACCTCCCACTGTCCCAGGCTGCTCCAAGCCCTGTCCAGCCTGGCCTTGGGCACTTCCAGGGATATTTCCACTCTCTGAGGGGGAGAGGGACTGCAGGGTTTGAGTTCCAAAGGGCTGGGTTTGAAAGAAGCTGCAGGGAGAGCGGGCTGGGGCTGCGTGTGCATAATAGGGGAGGTCAGGAATTGCTGATGGGATTCTTTAAGCTGTCCCACCAAACCGTGGGCTCTGGGAAGCAGCTTGGGATGGAGAAGCTGCTTTTCCCGGGGATATTCCCTTCTCCCCTGTATTGCACCACCACCTAGTGGTAACACCCACTCCACTTGTGCACCTTCAACGCGATTTATTTCTCCTTTTTCTCCCCGCTCCTCCCTAACAGAAACGACCCTTACCTGTGGAGTTCATCGACCCCCTGGCCAACAAAAAGCCCAGGATCTCACATTTGGCTCACAGAACCCAACCCACTCTCAACGGGAAGCTGAATTCCTCCAACGGGAAGGACAGCCTGGCCCCCCCTGCCCTGCCCCCGGCTCTGCCCGAGCCGGTGAGCTCCAGCTCCTCCCTCCCGGCCCTGGAGCTGCCCAGGCCCCACGATCCCCTCTCGGATGTCAGCAACGACCTGACTCACAACGGCAGAGACTGTGAGAGCACGGAGCCTCCCGAGAGACTGAGTCACCCCCTGCCCACAGACTGTGCCCAGAGCAGCAAACACAACTGCGGCTCCTACGTCAAATCCAAGAAAAAATCCAAAAAGCACAAAGACAAGGAGAAGGAGAGGAAGGAGAAGAAGAGCGAGGAGAAGTGCAAAGAGGAGAAGCAGAACTGTGAAGTAATAAAAAATGCTGACTTAGTTAGTGTTCCCCAGGAACAGGTCCCAGGTGAGTGGGGGCCCAGAGGTGCTTTTGGTGTTGGCTGGGTGTGATGCCAGGATTCCCTGGAGGAATGGGCACATCCTGGGCCATCCCAGGTGCTCTGGGGACCCAAATGCCAGCGCTGTCCTGCCTCCAAATCACCAGAGGTGCTTCCTCTCCACACAGGGTATCAGGTTTTTCCTGTTTAACCTTTCGTGCTGTTTGGAACTGCCTCAGAGCGTGTCATGTTTCTCCTGGTTAAATTAAAAGCTGGGATAATCTGTGGGGATGAAAGGCTGGGAGCAGTGGGAAGAGCAGTGCAGCGCTTGTGTTGGCTGTTGTGATGACTGTTGTTTGGGTTTTTAATGAAAAGTTACTCACAAAAGCTTTTAAAATTGGCTACAAAAGAAATGATAGATAAACCTGGTGATAAATGCTGTGAAAGCAGTGGAGAACCAGCTCTTCCAGGCTGGAAAAGCTTCCTTACATCCCACTAGGGCTGGGGATTTATTTATCCAAGGGCTGACACAGCACTGAATCTGCATTGAGGTGGGGTGAAAACATTTTCCATCAAGCCACCATTTCAAAGTCAGGTCCTTGCACTCTTAGAAGTCAGAGCAGAGAATATTTCTTGGCTGATCCCATCCATTCCTTTTCCTGCTGTTTCCATGTCTTCTGCTGTTTGTTACAGCTCCCCAGAGCACTGGGACTTTCCCTGCAGCCTCTGGGAATATCTGTTAAATTCCTTTGTGCATTTTCCTTCACCCTGTTACTATTTTCTACTATTCCCCTTCCTGCTCGGTGCATGAAAATCCTCCAGTTTTGGCTCCAAAAGGAAAATATTTTGAAATGGAGCCTCGTTTGCTGGATTCCTGGAAAGGGGGAGCTTCTCAGGGTGTTGGGATTGAGCTGGTCCCAGCCCTCCCCTTCCCCACAGCCTTTTGCAGCAGTGACAAAATGCATTTTGATGGCTCAGCAGTGATTGCTGAGGACAGTCCGTGGGGCTGATGGGTGTGTGGCACTGCAGAACTGAGAGTTCTTCTACTTTTGTGTCAATCCCAGTTTTTTTTTCTGGGAATGTTGTGTTTCTTCCACGTTGTTTCTCTTCCCCATGAGCCTCTGGAGTGGTTCTGGAGAGACACTCACACATTCTCTCTTTTTGTCTTAAAAACACCCAAATTCCCTGGGAAAATGCTGAGCCTCCTCCACCACCTTTTCTGCTTGTCTTTACTGTTTAATTCCTGGATTTTTGTTAATTATTAGGAGTTGGGGTTTGTTCCTGCTGCTGTTTTGAGGTAATAAATCCGAGCTGGACTCGTTTATGGGAGCAGCCATAAACAGGATGTGGTCAGTCCTGCTTGGATCCTGGACAGCAAGAACTGGGATGTTTTCCTTCTGTGGGTAGCACCAGCCTCATCCTGCTCCTTCCCCAAATTCCCCCTGGAGCTGTAGGGAAGCAGAGAATCACAAAAAGTTTGGGTTGGAAGGACCTTAAAGCTCATCTGGTTCCACCACCTGCCGTGGGCAGGGACACCTCCTGCCAGAAGTGGGAGTTTCTCCCAGGAATTTTGTTCCAGAGGCTCTGGAGGGACCTTTGGGGTCTTTTCAGTCAGTAGGTGGCACTCACAGGCAAAACAAACCTCCTGTGTCCCTTCCCTTCCACCATCCTTCAACCCTGTTCTGCATCTTCCACGCTGTGGTCAGGAAAGGAGGAAAAGCAGGAGGAGCTGCAGCAGGAATTTGGGATTGGGATGGTTTTAGAAGCACTGGGTTTGTGCCATTCTCCCATCCTGCTCAGGGAAGCTTTTCCGTGGAAATTCAGAGGAAATTCCATCTCTTTAAGGGTACAGTCAGGGTACTGCTGACTCAGGTTGTGCAGGGTTCTGGTGAGGGTTTGGAATGTAACGCGCAATTTGTGGAAAATATCCCTTTCCAAACGTGGATCCAGCTGCTTTCCTCCTCCTCATTTATCCTGCAGTGCTTGGTGGATGTGGAGGAGGAGTCTGCTTTAGGTTTATTCTGTTCTTCCTTCAATTTCTGAACATTCTTTAATGCCTGGATCTGTGTTTGGAGCTGCATTTCCTGAAATCCTCTCTGTGGTGCCCTGCAGGACTCTGGCATATTAATTCAGGAATCTCACCCTGGATATCCCCAGAGGAATCTCTCAAGTGTAGAAGCAGGAGAACAGAAGGTTCACCTTGCCCAGCTCAGCTCTCTGGGCTCAGGGCTGTGTTTTCCTCATTCCCAGTGGTGCTCTCAGTGTTATCCCACTGCAGGCACTGTTTATCCACCAATTAAATTCAGATTTTTTTTTTTTTGCTGCTCGGTGCACAGGCTGATGTTGGTGTTGTTTTGCTGACAGACAAATACTGGAGGAGCCTTGAACTTTCAGCCACCTTGTTGTGGCTCCTTTGCCTCTGTCAGTTCCAAGCAAAACAGAAATCCTTTAGAATTCCATAAACTGTATATTGCAGGCAAGTTTTACGAGTTTGAAGCCGAATTGCAAAGAGCTTTGTAGTTTAAGAACGTCTATAAACAAATCTTTATTTTTTCAGGTTTAAATGGAACATGCAATAATTCTAGTGTACCAACATCAACTTCAGAAATGCCAGATTATTTATTGTAAGTATGTTTATCAGTTGCTTCATCACTTTGGGATCATGTTTCAAGCTAAGAAATCACAACGTGCTGGGGATTTTTGTTGGACTTTTTGTGTTATTTGATAGAACTTTGTTAGGTGGGTGTAAGAAAAAGAGTCAACCCAGCTCTGCAGATTAATAGTTGAGACTAAACTTGATATCAAAGCTGGTTTTTACCTCCTTCAGGAGTTCAAGGTTACATCCTACAAATTAAGTACTTCAAGAAACATTTCACACCTTAGAGGGGTTTGTAAGGATTAAACATCTCCACGTTCCAGCTGGAAACTCTGAGAGGGAACAATCTGCTTTTGTGCTGGGGAAGGCAGGGCAAGGAAGGATTTGGGGTGGTTTGCTAATTCTTGCCCTCTTCAGAGCCAAGATCATCTCCATAAAGCAGTGAAATATTCTTTCCTGGGAGGCTCTAACCCCTGGCTTAGGATCTGAGTTGTTTCTTGACTCTTTAATCTAATCCCCTCGAGGTTAATTAAACAACCAAAGCCCAAAAATCCCTGTGAAGGAAGCCCAGAATCTGCATAAACCCAAACCTGTTCTAAACAAAGCTTTGGGGTGGGGAAAAAGTTGTAGCTGGAGGGGGAGAAAATTCCCTGTGCATGTCCCAGCCTTGGGGGCTGTTTCCAGAGCTGGTTTGGCTGTGCTGGGATTGCTGGGAGGGATGGAGGAGGAGGAGGAGGAAGCTCTAGGGCAGATAAAGGTTTCTGCTTTGCTGGGCTGGATCAGCCATACAAACAACCCCTTCAAGGTGACATTTTTAGGGTTACTCCAAAGAATTTGGGTGGCTGGGGGTGGTTTGTTTTTTTTTTTTTTTTTTTTTTCTCTCACCCACGTGCTGATCCCTCCCAAAATGGGATATTGCAGCTCCTTGGGCTCTCCCCAAAGAAACTGGGAGAGGTTTCTGAGCTCTGGGAGCTCTGTGGGCTCACCCAGTGTGATCTGACTGGTTTGTGCCCAGCTCCTCAAATTCTAAGAGCTGTCACTGCTGCTTGATGCTTCTTTATCCTGGGTGGATGGTTCTTTATCCCAGCCCCTGGCAAGAAGTCAGTTCTAGAAGTTTAGAGCACTTAAAAAAGTTAAAGCACTGAAAGTCCCCCCTTAATTTGAGGCTTAAATCAGTTTTTCCGTGTTCAGGCACCACACTGGCCCTGCTGCAGCCAGAGCAGGGAGGCAAATTAGAGCCATCACCTACCAAAAAAATGAGTTTTACCTTCAGAGAGGGCTGTAAATATCAGCTTTAATGGCTTTTTGTTGAGCAGAATAACTTCTGAAAGGCCCCCAAAGACACATCAGTTCAACCTGAGCTCAGGACACCACGAGTGTCTCTAGAAGGTGCTGGAACTAGAGTTGCTGGTGGGAAAAAAAAAACAACAGAATAAAGCTCCTCACCGTGGTTTCTTGTCGTGCTCTTGCCACATAATCACCCTGCGAGCGTTTTGCAACGATGGCTCAATGCTTTTTGTGTTCCTTTAAAGACTCTTAACACTGGAAGCATCATATTCCTGCTGTTCCAATGCCTGGCACAGATGCAGAACTCCATGTTCTGCGGGCCAGCAGGAGTCAGAGAAGCTGTAGCAGCACTATCTGAGTGTCCTCCTCCACCCCCAGCTGCTCCTGGCCTGGCTGTACCTGCCCATTCCACCCTATCTGGCAGAGATAGGAAGTTTTGGGAGCAAACACTGTTTGTTTTACAGGAGGTCAAGGCAACAATCCCTGGTGGTTGCCTCCATAATTTGCTACTTTAATGCAAGTCAGGATGAGAGGAAACGGCCTCAAGCTGCACCAGGGGAGGTTTGGATGGGATACTGGGGAGAATTTCTTCACTGGGACAGGGAATCGCCATCCCTGGAGGGGTTTAAGTCATGTGGATGTGGCACTTGGGGATGTGGTTTAGTGGTGGCCTTGGCAGTGCTGGGATTTGATCTTGGAGGGCTTTTCCAACTTGAATCCCAGAATGGTTTGGGCTGGAATGAGCTGAAGCCCATCCAGTCTGCCACAGGCAGAGACACCTTCCACTATCCAGGGGTGCTCCAAACGCTTCCAGGGATGAGGCAACCACAGCTTCTCTGGGAATTCCATCCCAGACCCTTCACAGTGAAGAATTCCTTCCCAAAATCCCATTTAGATAATCCTGTGATCCTAAATTACCCACGATCTTGTTTCCAGGCTCATCCCTCTGTGCTCAGCACCGCCACAACCCGGAGGGAATCCCCCAATACCAATTCCCCCCTCTAAAACCAATCTCCCCCCAAACCAATCCCCTCCTCAAACCCCGTTGACCAAAGCCTTTTTCCCTGCAGAAAATACGCAGCCATTTCCTCCTCGGAGCAGCGTCAGAGCTACAAAAACGACTTCAACGCGGAGTACAACGAGTACCGGGACTTGCACGCCCGGATAGAGCGGATAACCCGACGGTTCACCCAGCTGGACGCCAAGCTGAAGCAGCTTCTGCAGGGCTCTGAGGAATACAAGGTAAAAAGAGAGCTAAAACCAGCTCCTTGTGCACGTGGCAGAGCTGCAGGTCTTTGATGTGCTCTGTTTGGGCTGGGTCGGTGTCTAAAATTCCAGCCTCAGAACTGCTGGGGAACGTGCACACAGCTGACAGCTTTGGGGAATGCTCCTAACCCAGCTCTGCGCTGCTCCTTTTTCAGGCTGGAGCCACATCATGGGACTTGTTGACAAGGAAAGGCCTCAGTGAGACAATTGGTGTCCTTAGCCAAAAGCTGCTGGAAGCTATTAGTGTATCCCAGCCAGAAAAACTCATATTTGCACATATGGGAGCGTATCAGGGCTGGAAGGGGAGTTAGCACGGGGTCATCTGTTCCTCTGCAATCTTTGATCTTAATAATGCAGCATTATTGGGCTTGTCAGAGTGATTTTTAAAGAGTTTTAGCTATTCATTAGCTTGAAAAAGTGAGTCTCGTCGAGGATAATAAACAGATTTTTACAGAGCACCTATTGTGCTAAGCACAGCTTCCTCCCTCAAACCTCCTGCCCTTCTCCTTGCAAAATTCCTCACTGGATTGTTTTTAGATCTTGGTGGGGAGAAAAAATAATCAGTTGGGGATTTGGAAATGTGAATTATCCTGGAATCCAGGTGCTTGTCACAGGTGGGGCTTTATCCTTCTGTGTCAGCTCCAGGATATCCATGGAATCAGAGCCATTGGATCTGCCCAGGGAAGCCACGGAGAGAGCAGATTTTGGCTGGAATTTGGAGGAATTGTGTACATTGAGCCATCAGTAAATACCTACAGCAGAACTGAAAATAATGCCTTAATTTTTTTATTTTTTTTTTTTTAGACCATCCACGATCAAATTTTACAGGAATATCGGAAAATTAAAAAGGTAAGGGAATGTCCTTGGGCACAGAAGGCTTTTGGGTGGTGCCCCTGGTGTGACTGAAAGAGATGGGCCCTTGCCAAGAGCAAACCCAGGCTCTGAGGCAATTCCAGCAGATCTTTGTTCAGCTCCAGCCCGTCCCTAAAAGCAGATCAGAAAGGGTTTGGGGGGAGCTGGGAGTGCCCCGTGGATCCTGGGGATCGCTGAGCCGTGGCCGTGGCACAATGGCTGTGTTCACTCAGGGCCTTTATCTCTCCAGGGAAGGAACAGTTTGTGTTTCACATCCACGGGCTGAGGGATAACAGGATCCTCTGGGGGCTGCTGGGCCACGGGATCCGAGTTGGGATCAGGCTCTGGAGCTCTGGAGTTTGGGGCACATAAAATGTCAGTATTTTTATCCACACACCAGTGGGGATTTGGGGTTTTTTTCCTTTAAATAAGTGAATATGGTCCTGAGCCCTGTTGTCCTCAGGGATTTAGGAGCTCTTTGAAGAGTTCCCCTGCATGCTGGAAGTTTATCTTTGCTCCAGAGCCTCTGAGGTGGGGGCAGAGGGCAGAGGGTGATTGTTGGAAGCTCAGTTAGGCCGAGCCTAACTCAGATGTGCTCCTTCCCTGTGAGGAGGCTCCTGGAGCTGGACAATGCTGAAAAGGGATTTTAATCTTGGCTGGGTTTAATCAGAACAGGACTGTTTTAAAGAGGGATCTAAAAAAGCTTCTTTCCATGGTTTTAAGCTGAAAGAGGGGAGGTTTAGGTGGGATATTAGGAGGAAATTCTTCCCTGGGAGGAAATGAGATGGAATTCCCAGAGAAGCTGTGGCTGCCCCTGGATCCCTGGAAGTGTTGGATAGGTCCTGGGACAGTGGAAGGTGGGATGGGATGAGATGATCTTTGCATTCCCTCCAACCCAAACCATCCCAGGATTGATTCCATGATCTGCTCTGTGCTCAGCTTTGATTTGTCCAGAACCTTTCCCACCTCTACACTTTTTTTTTTTTTTTTTTTTTTTTTTTTGTTTGTTTTTTTGTTTTGCAGACAAACCCCAATTACAGCCAAGAGAAGAACCGCTGCGAATACCTCCACAACAAACTGGCCCACATCAAAAAACTGATAGCAGAGTATGACCAGCAGCAGTTTTAGCTGCCACTCACCCCTGGACTGGGTAGGGCAAACCAAAATCCAGTCACCCTGGACGTTACGTTCCCTTTTATACACCCAAAATCCCTTTCAGAGACGAGCATTAATTCCTCGTGGTTGAAGAACTTGGGGATGACTTTAAGATGCCAGATCTGTCATGTCCACGTCCAGCACGCTCCTCCCGAGTTTTTAAGCCTCTCTGAATGTTGGAATGTAACAAATGGATAACAAAAACAAAACAAACAAACAAAAATTCTGCTTATTTGAAGCCAGCGTTTGACACTTAAGGGAAAACTTACCTAAAGTGACCGAAGCTCCCAAAGGTTAAGAATCTGTAGTTTTCATGGATTAAAAGTTTGGCATGAAGTTGTAATTCCCCAGCTCCACGTGGGTTACAAATTGTCCTACAAATGGTGAGGAACTGGAATTGCTGCTAGGACTGTTTGGAATGAGAGCTGTCTGCTCCCGGCTCCGCGGAAATACACCACGTTCCCTGAGCTCTCCTTGTCTGGCCCTGCTTTGTCATTGTCATCCTCGGGGTTGGGGTGGGGGGTGGTGGTGGCAGCACAGGGGTTCCCCCGGGGCTCAGCACCTTGGCCAGGGCAGAGGTGGATCCCAAAAAAAAATAAAACCACAAACCCCAAAACCCCTTTTTTTTTTTTTTTTCTTTTTTTTATCTGCTTTGGGTGCAAACCTCCTGCCCAGTGTGCCCAGTTCACCTCCAGCTACCAGTGCTGGCAAGATGGAGACCTGTCTGGCTTGGCTTTGACTTTTCTAATTTTCTACCAAGGCAGCCAATTTTATTAATTGCTAATGAGACTATGGTCTATTTTTGTATCAAAGAAAAAAGCATCTTTTTTCTAAAACTGTGCCTCCCTTTTCCTTTTAGGCCAAGTGCTTGGGACCCTTTCCTTGCAGTATTACTAAAAGTGACCCAAGAGTCACCCAGAGGAGTGACTTTATTCCTTGATCCATGAGAGGAGGGGGCAGGGGGGTGCTCTGCTTTCTCCTGGGATATTTTTTTTGTGTGTGTGTGTGTCTTTGCAAGGCAGCAGCAAATCCTTGTGAGAGCAGTAAGGTGCTGTTTTCCCACGCGGATCCCTTCCACTGGTGTGCTTTATCTCAGCCAGCTTCTCCCTGCAGTCCTGCTTCCTGATTTTTTTATTTAATTCTTTCCTTTGGATTGAAGGGAACGTTTTAGAGTATGGCCAGGGTGTGAGAAACACTCCAAAAAGCACAAAGGTGTCCTTTAACTCTGCTGTTCCTTTCTCTCTCTCCCCTCTCCCCTTTTTAATCCTGCCAGCCTGTGGGATTTGACTTCTTCCCACTTCCGTTTATCTCAAAGTAAAGGATTCCTTCCCTGTGGAGTCTCCTTCCCTTGGAGGTTGCACTGAAGAGCCTTTCACCCTTTGAAGGAGAGGAATGGCAGAGTTAAGGAGGGAAACACTTCTTACAACAAGGAGTTATTTTGAGGTTTTTTTTTTTTTTTTCTTCCCTTGCCCCAAACAAAACGTGGGTCCATCTGCTGTATGAAAAATAGGAGATAAAATGACTAATTATTATTATATTATGATTTCATTGTTGTCACACAGCCAGGGCCACTGCTTTTGCTTTGTCACTTTATTCTGAGGTCTCTCCCTGTGCATCCAGCGCTCAGCAGGGCTTTGCCATCCCCTTCTCCAAGGGAAAGGTGACAGCCAGAGTGACATGGTGGCCCTTGGAATGCCACCAGTCTTCCACTGGTCCTCAGCCCCAAACCTGTGGAGAAGGGGGGGGGTGGGAAGAGCTGCTCTGCCCAAGGAGCACAGGGGGAGCACCCCAGAACCCCCCCCCCAGGGCATTCCTGCTGGGAATCCCGGGGGTCAGGAATGCTTTGCTCCCGTCCCTTCCTCCCCACATCAAACGCGGAGGTCAGGGAGCGTTGGGGCAGCACCACGCCTGCCTCTGGTGCTTCTGGAAAATGCTGGGAGCTCTGGAGGCCAGGAGCTTTTGTCTGGGAATCTCTGTGCTCCTGCTCCGCCGGGAATCCCAGGCGGGAATTCCGGCCAGCGGGGTGAGCGCGGCCCCCGGAGCCCTGGGGATTCAGCAGGGCATGAGGAGAACCTGGCACGTCCCAAATCCTCAGCCCCGCTCTGGGATTGTCACTGCACAGCCCAGCATCGCCGGCCCTGCCCAGCGCCGGCGTTTTTGGGTGGAAAATGGGAATTTCCCCAGTGCTGGGGCTTGGTGGGGGCTTCGTTCCGACTGCGGAGGAGGCGGAACTCGGGATGGCAGAAGAGGCAGCAGCTACAAACCCAGGATGAGTAAATTCTTCCGTGGAAACACTTCTCCTGATCCTTAATATTTTGAAAGGAGGGTTGTTTTTTTTTTTTGTTGTTGTTGCTTGGGGAGGGGGGGGTGGGGATAGAGATGGATCTCAATCTTTATACATCTGCTATAAGATATTTTTGCAAACAGAGTTGTATACAAAGATGTATTGTGTACATTTACATGTATATTCTGGAACTTCTAAAAAATTTGAATATAAAAAAATACCCTGAAAATATTTAATTAATTATCCAAACTGTGAGACCCAATTAGCATCCACCAACTTCCTGCTTCACTTTTCTTTTGGACTGTGTTAAAGAATTGTAGTCGAATCTGCCTTTTTTTTTTTTTTTTTTTTTTTTTTTCCTTTCTTTTTAGAGACGATGAAGCTTAGGCAAAATTTTGTGCTTTTTGGGTTAATAGAAACCAGTTCTAGGTGATTTAAGTATGATCTTAACTTATTGATACTGTGTTTTACTTTGTAATATTGTACTGTGGATAAAAACTATATTGAGCCATGGAGTTGGAGTTTACAAAAGAGCTTTTCACTTTGCCAAAATGTTACAATTTCAAGGCAGCATAGTCTTCAGCTTTCCTAATCTTTTTTCTTAAGAGCTAGTGTCCTTTTTTTGTACACTAAAAAAGCTGAATGCTGATTTTGCAACATATAATAAATTCACTGTATTGGAAAACAAGCAGACAATAAGGTTGTGGATTTCTTTTCAGTGCTTCTCCCCGCAAGGAAACTCAAAAGGGAAAGGTGATAAATGGCTGGCGTGGAGCTTGGAAGCAGGAAACGGGAAGGAACCGGGTCACTTTGAGTGAGCTAAAGTGTCAGAGCAGGGAGTAGGTAAGAAAGAGGAGAGGGAAGAGGTGCTTGGAGCGGGCCAGCTCCTTGGAATGCTGTGCTGGGATCGGCCTCCAGCCCTGGCACGAGCTGGGGGGGTTCCCACTGCAGCACCCTCGGGGTTTTTGGAGGAGAAGCTGCTTTGGAGGAGGCGCTGGATGCTGCTGGTGTCAGCCTGGAGGGGATTCTCAGCTCAGGGATGCAGGGAATCCACCGAGGGGCAGCTGCAGGAGTGAGGCTCATCCCAGGGGTGCTGCTGGAGCAGGAGGTGGGCATGAGCCTGGCACGGATCCTGCTGGAGCTCCCACCTCTTCCCACCTGGCTGAATCATCCCAAAAAAGCTCGGGATGCAAAGGGCACCTGGGCTGTGTCAGGAGCGTCCCTTGCCTTGCTGTCACCGTGGAGTGCTCTGGCCCTGCCTTCAGCAGCATCCCTGGGGCTGGACGGAGCAGGCAAAATGAAATCAAGGATAAAACCACTCAGGAATGCAGTGGTCTTGGAATAGCTGCTGTGTTCCTGCTGCCTCCCTCCTGGAGCAGAGGCTGAGCAGCACAAACTCTGGAGGCTGCAGGTGCTGGCCCTGCATTCCCTGTGTCCATAACGTGTCCCCTTGGGCTAAATTCGGGATTGCTCCTCCAAAACAGCAAGTTATGGAGAAGGTGACGATCCTCCAGGGGTCAAGTAACGTTTTACAGAGTCTTGGTTTATTTGTCAAAAGGTGTCCTTGCAGCTGGCACGGCAGCACCCGCGCGAGGTGACACCGGTGGGACTCGGCCACGGAGCAAGAGCTGAGCCCAGGCTCTTGCAAATCCCCAAATCCTCCAGTTTTAGTTTCAGATGTGGCTTCTGAGCCAAGCTCTGCACCCCAGGCCCCCGTTACCCTCCCTGAGCTTCCCCCGGGGCGCCGAGCGGGTCCAAGGCCGGCTCCTGCCCCGCGGGGACGCTCGCACAGGAAGGGTCCCCATCCCCTCCCAGCTTTCCTGGGGAATTCCTCCCAACCGCTGGCAGCTCCGGCGCTGCCCGGGGTCACGCATTGAGCTCATTAACTCGGAGCTGCCCCAGTGGAAATTTACTGGCTGCGTTTGCTGTGCCAGAGCCAGCCGGGCTCCTGCCGCCGCCGCCTCCTTATCGGCAGCGCCGGGAGCCGGGACCGCCGCACCGGCAGCATCCCCGCTCTCCGTGTCCTCCCGGATGGCAAACCCGAGCCGCCTGCAGGCTCGGGAGGAGCCCTGGGCTCTGATAATTCGCTGATAACTCAGGTCACACTTGGGAAAAGTCACTTTGCACCACATCTTGCACAAACTGCCCCTAATTTGGGGTCACGCAGGCGTGGGAAGACCCTGGCCAGGTTTTAGGGATGCTGGAAACCAATGACAGCACTGTGATTTTTTTTTCCCTATGGGTATTTTTCCCCTGTGGATTTTTCCCTCGTGTTTTTTTTTTTTGTTTTTTCCCCTGGGCACCTTTCACTGCTCGTGGCTCGTTTACCAGGAGGAAGCTCATTAGAATAATTTGTCCTCGCCACGGTCCGATGGCGTTGGTCCCTCTCCCAGAGCAGCTGCTGCACCTCCAGTGCTGGGCACGACCCCCAAAATCACCCCCTGCTCCCTCCCTTGCAGGCGTGGGTCCGACCTTGGGCACGCAGCGCCGGGAGGGCGATGGCACAGGGAGAGAGGGAGGAGGATGAGGAGCTGCCAGCAGGGATATAATGAAGGGCCAGGGCTTGGGATTGTGTTACACGAGGGGAAAAAACCCAACTGTGGAGGAAGGAAAACGTGGCAAGGGAATGCTGAGGCTGCTGCAAGGCACAAATCTGGGGTTGGCGGGGTCGGCCTCGACCTGTTGCGGGGAGGGGGGACAGAGACAGGACCCCCCCCCAAATTAGCCTGTCCCGGCACTCGCAGCATCTCCGGCTGCTGCCCTGAACCTGCTTAGAATGAAGCGCTGCAGAGTTTGGGAGCTCCCGGGGGGGCTGCGTGGCCTGGATACCCATCCCGGGGCTGGAGCGGGGGGTCTGCTGGAAGCGGGGGGTGGGCACCATTGCTGGGGGAGCGGGGCCGGTCGCTATGGCTCCGCTATGGCTCCGCTGGCCCCCGGCCAGCCCCCGGCAGCTGGGGAGCGAAGGCACTGGGCGGCCGGCCCGGGCTCCCGGCCCATGGACGCGTTGGGCGAGCGGGAACAAGGGAGCCCCGCTCATGCGGTGCCGAGCGTGGGAGGAGTGGGAAGGGAGTGGGGGAAGGAACAATGGTGGGAGTTATGGGAGGGGGGCGAAAAAAAAAAAGTAAAAAAATAAGGGAAAAAAAAAAAAAAAAAAAAAAAAAAAAAAAAAAAAAAAAAAGAGGAAAGCAGTGGAAAAATACCAGTTCTGGGCCCCTGGCAGCGCTGCCCGGACCCTCCCCGCCCCAGGATTATTGTACAAAGAAATGTTATTTTTGTTTCAATAATTTGCTGAGGCACTGGCATTCCAGCGCGGGGCTCGTTTTGTCCTCCAGCCCGGCACCAAGGGATCATTGTTCCTCCATGGCCAAGGGGCCGGACGCGGCCCCCCGGCACCGCCGTGCCCTCCACCGCCGCCTCTCCCCGCGGCCGCCCGGCCGCAGGTGCCCTCCGGGCTCGGTCCCGGTGGGTCCCGTCCCGCTGCGTGCCGGAGGGTGGGTGGCGATGGCAGCGAGCCCCGAGGAGCGGGGTGGGTGGCGGAGGAGGGCAGAGCTGTCCTCGCCGTGTCTGCGGGGAGCGAGGGTGGGGAGGGGGCCGGGGCGTTGCTGCGGCTCCGGGGGCCCCTTTGAAGCGGGGCGGGCCATTGAAAGGCAGCGGGACCCCGGGGGCCGCCAGCGGGGGGGGCGGCCACGACCCCTTTCTCTGCGCCGGCCCCGGGCGCTCCCCGCGCTCCCCGGGCCCACACGGGGGGTGCGGCCTCACACAGGGGTCGGTGCCCCCCGGCAGCGCCCGCGGGGAGCCGGGGTGGGCGCTGGGGTCACCGTGGCGAGTCCGCCCGGCGGGCTCCGGGGTGCCAGAGCTCCCGGGCTCCAGGGGCTTCCAGCGAGCCGTGACTTTTGGGGTGCCCGCGCCGGGGGCTCTGGGGTGTCCATGCCAGGGGCTCTGGGGTGCCGTGACTTTTGGGGTGCCCACACCGGGGGCTGTGCCGGGGTGCCGGGGTGCCCCTGCCGGGGGCAGCGCTGTGCCGGTGCCGGTGCCGGGCTGCCAGCCCCGTGGGAGCGGCGCCGTGGGAAGGCGCCCGCGGGTCCCGGGCGCAGGAAGCCGCCGGCCCGGGGCTGTCAATGGCCGGAAGGCGGCGGCGGGACCCCCGGTCCCGGCCCGGGACCGGCCCCGGCGACACTTCCCCTTCCCGGGTCAGCGGCCGCTTCCCCCTCCCGCCCGTCACCTCCCGCCGCCCCCCCGGTACGAGCGGCCGGCGTGGTCCGGGGAGCCCCGCACGTGCCCCGGGACCGGGGGTCGGGGGTCCCGGGGGGTCCGGGGCTGCCGGTGCCGGTGGGCACGTGCGGGGGGCGGGGCCGGGGCGGGGCGGGGCCGGGGCGGGGCCGCGGAGCCGATTAAGCGGCGGGAGCCGGGGCGGCCGCAGCGCGATCGCATCGTCCCCGCGGGGCAGCACCGGACACGGGACACCGGGCACCGACACCGGACACCGAACACCGGGCACTGAACACCGGCTGTCGGCACTGGGCACCGAACACCGGGCACAGGGTACCGCCACCGGACAACGGGTAACCGGGCACAACCACCGGCACCGGGCACCGGCACCGATACAGACTCAGACACCGGCTCCGGCTCCTGCGCGCCCGGCGCGGCCCGGTCCGGTGAGTGCCCGCGGCGGGGCGGGACTGACCCCCGGAGAGGTTCGGGTTTGCGGATCCGTGTCCCCCCGTGCCCTCGGCGCGGTGTCCCCCGCCACCCCGGGGCGCTGGGACACCCGCTGTCCCCAAATGCCCTTTCCCCTTGTTCCCACGTCCCCCGTGCCACCCCGGGGTCCTGGGCCAGCCTCTGTCCCCGTGTCCCCTCTGCCACCCCCGGGAGCTGGACACTCTTGGTCGCGATGTCCGCTGGGACAACTCTGGCAGTGGGAACAGCCCTGGTCCCCACGTCCCCTGCCCCATCTGTCACCCCAGGGCGTAGGGACCGCCCTTGTCACCAAATTCTCTGCATGCCTGGGAGCTGGGACAGCCTCTGTCCTCATGTCCCCTGCGCGCTCTGACACCCTCAGGAGCAGGGACACCCCTGTGTCCCCCGTGCGCCACCTCAGGGTGCAGGGTTGTCCCCAGGTCACCTGGAAGCGACCTCTGTCACCCCCAGGGATCGAGGGAAGACACAGTTCCCACGTCCCCTGCACCCCCGAGCCCTCCGGCATGCAGGGACACCCCATGTCCCCTGGGAGCATCCCCAGTCCCCCACGCCTTGCTGTGCCACCCCCAGCGAGGGGACAGCAGGGACAGTCCCTGCCTGCCCTGAGCAGGACGGGGACCGTGCACCCCTCGGCTCTCTGGGCCCTCTGTGAGGTCCTGGGGTGAGGCTGCCCCCCCCACCATAAACCCCCCCTGTCCCGCCACAGGGTGGGAAGGGGCCGCAGTGACCGTCCCAGTGCCACTACCACCCTGGGAGGGCAGGGAGCCAAGGTCCCCACGGGCGGCACAGCCACGTCCCAGCAGGGCGGAGGGCCCGGGGAGGGCCGGGGGGGGTGGCCCGGCGTGCCAGGCCAGGCGCTGACACCCATTTCCTCCCACGGCAGCTCCAGGAACAATGGCAGAGCCATTCCTCGTGGAGAGCCCCAACGTCACCTACAGCAAGGACTTCATCGAGGCCAAGTACACCTACAGCACCGTGCACGTCTGCAAGGAGAACGGCGTCACCAAGGTGGGCAAGGGCTCCGGGGGGCTTGGGGGGGGGCTCTGCTCGTCCCCGCTGTCCCCAGCTGTGCCCTCTCTCTGTCCCCAGGTGCGGCCGTGCTCCACCCGCTTCACCTTCCGCACGGGCCGGCAGGTGCCGCGCCTGGGGGTGATGCTGGTGGGCTGGGGGGGCAACAACGGCACCACGGTGACAGCGGCCGTGCTGGCCAACAAGCTGGGGCTGTCCTGGATGACCAAAACGGGGCGCAAGGTGGGTGCTGGGTCCCCCAGCGAGGTGGGTGTCCCCCAGTGTGACCTGAGTGAGGGGGGTTCCCCCAGTGTCACCCTTGCAAGGTGGGTGTCCCCAGTGTGACCCCTACAAGGTGTGTGTCCCCAGAGAGATCCCAGTGAGGTGGGTGTCCCCAGTGTGACCCCAGTGAGAGGGGTGTCCCCAGTGTCACTCCAGCAGGGTGGGTGTCCCCAGTGTGACCCCGGTGAGAGGGGTGTCCCCCGTGTCACTCCAGCAGGGTGGGTGTCCCCAGTGTGACCCCGGTGAGAGGGGTGTCCCCAGTGTCATTCCAGCAGGGTGGGTGTCCCCAAAGATACCCCAGCAAGGGGGATGTCCCCAGTCTGATCCCAGCAAGGTGGGTGTCCCCAGCAGGGTCCCCACAAGAGGTGTGTCCCCAGCGTGACCCCAATTAAGAGGGTGTCCCCAGAGTGACCTCAGTGGCATGGGTGTCCTCAATGTGACCCCAGCGAGGTGGGTGTCCTCAGTGTGACCCCTGCAAGGGCCATGTCCCTGGGGTGTCCCCAGAAGGACCCCAGTGAGGTCCTGGGACCTGGGGACACCAAGCTCATCTGCACGGGTGTCCTGCACCCCAATCTCCTCCCTGCCCCTGCGGAGGGGCTCTGCAGCCCCAGCCCCCCCCCCCATTCTGGGGGTGCTGGGACCCCTCCTCCCCCTGCCAGCGCCTCATCCTTGCCTGTCCCATCCCAGACAGCCAACTACTATGGCTCCCTGCTCCAAGCCTCCACCGTGTGCCTGGGCACCGGCCCCTCCGGCGATGTCTACGTGCCCTTCCGGGACCTGCTGCCCATGGTGCACCCCAACGACATCGTCTTCGATGGTAGGTGGGACACGGGGGGGACCCCACAGCGGCGCGGGGGCACCCCGAGCGCTTGGGTCACCCCGTGTCCCCCAGGCTGGGACATCTCCTCGCTGAACCTGGCGGAGGCCATGAAGCGGGCGGAGGTGCTGGAGTGGCCGCTGCAGGAGCAGCTCTGGCCGCACATGGAGAAGATGAAGCCCCGGCCTTCCATCTACATCCCCGAATTCATCGCCGCCAACCAGGAGGAGCGGGCGGACAACGTCCTGCGCGGCTCCATGGCCGAGCAGGTCCTGGCGGGGCGGGGCAGGGGAGGGGACGCGGGTCCCGGGGCGGTGACACCGAGCTGACGCGTCCCCCCCCCCCCCCGCCCCCCGCCGCCTACGGCCGTGTCTCAGGTGGAGCAGATCCGCAGGGACATCCGCGACTTCAAGGAGAGCAGCGGGGTGGACAAAGTCATCGTCCTGTGGACGGCCAACACGGAGAGATTCTGTGACATCGTGCCGGGGCTCAACGACACCGCCGACAACCTGCTGAGGGCCATCGAGGTCAGGGGGCGGGCGAGGGGAGCGGGAGGGTGACACCAGCGCCCGCGGTGGCGCTGAGCTGGCCCGTGTCCCCGCAGCGAGGCCTGGAGGTGTCCCCGTCCACGCTCTTCGCCGTGGCCAGCATCCTGGAGGGCTGTGCCTACATCAACGGCTCCCCCCAGAACACCTTCGTGCCGGGGGCGGTGGAATTGGCCGCCCAGCGCCGCGTCTTCATCGGCGGCGACGACTTCAAGTCGGGGCAGACCAAGCTCAAGTCGGTGCTGGTGGATTTCCTGGTGGGCGCCGGCCTCAAGGTACGTGGGGGCTCAAGAGGGGGGGGGGGGTGTCCCCACCTGCAGGAGACAGGGGGGTGACCTGCCCACGCCCCCTGCCCAGACCAAGTCCATCGTGAGCTACAACCACCTGGGGAACAACGACGGGAAGAACCTGTCGGCGCCGCAGCAGTTCCGCTCCAAGGAGATCTCCAAGAGCAACGTGGTGGACGACACGGTCCAGGCCAACCCCATCCTCTACGGCCCCCAGGACAAGCCTGACCACTGCGTGAGTTGGGGGGCCTGGGGGGGGGGGGGTCACACACACACACACGGAGGTGACAATGGGGGTGACAGAGACGTGGCTTTGGCAGGTGGTGATCAAGTACGTGCCCTACGTGGGGGACAGCAAGCGGGCGCTGGATGAGTACACGTCCGAGATCATGATGGGTGGCACCAACACCATCGTCATCCACAACACCTGCGAGGTGCGTGCAGGGCCACCAGGCTGTCCTCGGCGCGTCCCCTCGGTGCCACGGTGGCCGCTGACCCCCTCGCTGCCCGCAGGACTCGCTGCTGGCCAGCCCCATCATCCTGGACCTGGCCATCCTGACGGAGCTGTGCCAGCGCATCACCTTCTGCACCGAGGCCGACCCCGAATTCCAGGGCTTCCACAGCGTCCTGTCCATCCTCGCCTTCCTCTGCAAGGCCCCGCTGGTGCCCGAGGGCACCCCCGTGGTCAACGCGCTCTTCCGCCAGCGCAGCTGCATCGAGAACATCCTGAGGTACCCGCGGGGCCCCGGCCTCGTGGCCACCAAGTGCCACCACCCCGGTGCCCACGGTGGCACCCGAAGGCTTGCAGGGGGTCCCAGTGTGGGATACCCAGGGTGCCAGGGGGGGTCCCAGTGCCCACCGTGGGGTGCCCAAATCCAGGGGGTCCTGGAGGCCAAAGCCTGGGGTGGCCAGTGCTGGTGGGTGGGTCCCAGTGTCACCAGTGGGTTCCAGTATGTGCTGGTGATGGTCCCAGTGCCCAGAGGTCCTGGAGATGCCCAGGACCAAGGTCCCAGCACGGATGGGTCCCCATTTCCCAGTCACGGGGTGCCCAAGGGGACAAAGGTCCCAGTGCCCGGGGTGCCCCAACACACGGACCCTGGTACCCAGTGGGTCCCAGTAGCTGATGCCCGAGGGGGTGCCCAAAACAAATGGATCCCAGTGCCCAGCACCAGTGGCTCCCAGTAACCAATGCCTGGGGTTCCCAAAGCTTGGGGTTCTCAGTGCCAGTGGTGCCCAAAGCTTGGGGTTCCCAGTGCCTGGGGTGCCCAACTCCAGCGGGGCAAAGCTGAGCACCAGTGGGTGCCTGCTCCCAGTGCCTGGCGTGCCCCATTCCAGCTGCTCCCAGTGCCCAACACCTGGAGGTGCCACACTCTGGTGTCCCCCTGTTCCCAATGCTCATCACCAGCACGTCCCAGTGCCTGGAACCCCATCCCAGTGCCCAGAACCCCATCCCAGTGCCCATCCCAGTGCCCAGAACCCCATCCCAGTGCCCATCCCAGTGCCTGGAGCCCCATCCCAGTGCCCAGAACCCCATCCCAGTGCCCGGAGCTCCATCCCAGTGCCCATCCCAGTGCCCAGAACCCCATCCCAGTGCCCAGAGCCCCATCTCAGTGCCCATCCCAGTGCCCAGAACCCCATCCCAGTGCCCAGAACATCATCCCAGTGCCCATCCCAGTGCCCGGAACCCCATTCTAGTGCCCCGAACATCATCCCAGTGCCCAAAACATCATCCCAGTGCCCAGAACCCCATCCCAGTGCCCATCCCAGTGCCCGGAACCCCATTCTAGTGCCCAGAACATCATCCCAGAGCCTGGAGCCCCATCCCAGTGCCCATCTCAGTGCCTGGAGCCGCATCTCAGTGCCCGGAGCTCCATCCCAGTGCCCATCCCAGTTCCCGGACCCCCATCTCAGTGCCCATCCCAGTGCCCAGAACCCCATCCCAGTGCCCAGAGCTCCATCCCAGTGCCCGGACCCCCATCCCAGTGCCCAGAACCCCATTCCAATGCCCATCCCAGTGCCCGGACCCCCATCCCAGTGCCCAGAACCCCATCCCAGTGCCCATCCCAGTGCCCGGAGCTCCATCCCAGTGCCCATCCCAGTGCCCATCCCAGTGCCCGGAGCTCCATCCCAGTGCCCATCCCAGTGCCCATCCCAGTGCCCGGACCCCCATCCCATCCCCCCCATACCCAGCGCTCCGTGTCCCCCCTCCCGCCAGTGCCCCGTGCCACCTCCCCCATGCCCGGGGTGCCCACCCTGACCCCGCTGTGTGCCCCCAGGGCCTGCCTGGGGCTGCCCCCCCAGAACCACATGCTGCTGGAGCACAAGATGCAGCGGCCGGCGCCGAGCCCCAAACGCGCCTGTCCCGGGGGGGCCACGTGTCCCCTGGTCCCCAAGAAGAGCCCGGCGGCGCCCGCCCAGCTCAACGGGCACCCCTGTGCCCCCCGGCCGGGGCCCCCCCGAGCCCCCCTGCACATCGACGGCGCCGACTAACCCCGTGCCAACCCGGAGCGGCTTTTTAGGGGGGGTGTGGGTTTGTGGGGGGGGGTTGTTTCCTTCCCCCCCACCCCAATTTTTGATGGCGACTCCAAACTGTGAAGCTTTGTACCCACCAATAAACCCGGAGCACAGCGTGACCCCCCCCCCCCCCGCCACTCTGGTTTTTGGGGGCTCCTCACTTGGGTTTTGGGGTCCCTCACTTGGGTTTTGGGGTCCCTCACTTGGTTCTTGGGGTCCCTCACTTGGGTTTTGGGGTCCCTCACTTGGTTCTTGGGGTCCCTCACTTGGGTTTTGGGGTCCCTCACTTGGTTCTTGGGGTCCCTCACTTGGGTTTTGGGGTCCCTCACTTGGTTCTTGGGGTCTCATCTGGTCTTTGGGGTGCCCCTGGTGGTTTCTGGGAATCTCACCTGGTTTTGGGGGTCCCTTCACTTGGTTTTGTGAGGTTTTTTGTTTTTTTTTCCACCTGGTTTTGGGTGCCTTTATTTGGTTCTTGGGGTCCCCCTCACCTCGTTCCTCTTCATGTGGTTTTGGGGTCCCCCTGCCTGGTTTTGGGGTCCCCCCCCACCCCCAGCAAGACCCAAATATCGCCGCCTTCTGAAAAAAAATCAAATTACATTTATTGATGCCGGGGGGGGGGGTGTTGGGGAGGTCGTGGATTTTTTTTTTTTTTTTGTCATTTTAGGGCTTTTTTTTTTCTTTTTTTGCTCTTTTTATATTTTTTCTTTTTTTTTCGTTTGTTCTTTTTTTTTTTTTTTTGGGGGGGGGTTGTTCCCCCATTTTTGTTTTGATAAGCAATAGGGGGGGGGGAAATCTAGAAGTTTAGAAATGAGGGGGGTCCCTACACAGAACGACTACGCCTAATGGGGGGGGTCACCCCTATGGGGGCTGGGGGCTGCCCCCCCATTTTCGGGGGGGACACGAGGGGTGCGGGGCTGTACAGGGGAGGGGGGGGGTCTGGGTGTGCGGCGGCATTTTGGGGGGGCTCTTGAGGGGGGGGTGGTTAAGGAGGGGCTTTGAGGTCCTTTCTGTTATAAAAGAGGAAAAAAATCAGCACAAAAAAAAAAAAACCCAAAAAAAAAAAAAAATCCCAAAAAAAAAAAAGAAAAAAAAAATCAAAACCACACTAAAAAAAAAAAAAAAAAAATTTCCTTCATATTAAAGTGGTCCCTGGGGGGGTTCTGGGGGTGGGGGGGGCGCCCCGGTCTGGTGCTCGGGGGGGGGCCGGGGGTCACAGTGCTGGCTGAGCACACAGATGGGGCTGGGGGCTGGGGGGGCTGCTCTGCACTGGGACCTGCGGGGGGGCTGCACCATGGGGGGGTCATGGATTGCCCCCCCCCCACTCCTTCCCCCTCCCCCAGCACAGCCTGGATTTAGGGGAGGGGGGGGGGGGTCTGTGCTGGTTCTGCCCCCCCTGCCCCCCTCCAGGACTCAGGGGGGGCATTGGGAGAACTGGGAGGGGGTCACACCCTCCCAGCCTGAGGGGGGGGGGGGGGCACAGCTCAGGGAAACCCCCCCCCCCAGATGCTCGAAATTGAGGGGGGGGGGATTGGCACCACCTGCCATGGAGGGGAGGGGGGGGGGCACAATGCCATGACGCCCCCCAAAAATCCCCCTCCCCGGGCTTGGTGCCGCCCCATGTGGGAGCCAAAACACCCCAAAAATGCCCCTTCAGCACCCCCACAGTGCCAGACCCCCCCTCCCCGCACCGACCCCGCCCTGCGGAGGGGGGGGGGCTGCGGTTGGGAATGTTGTGGGGGGGGGGGGGTCCCCAGTGCTGGAGGAGGGGGCAACAAACGGGGTCCCAGTACAGAGTGGGGGGCTCCCAGTGCTGGGTGGGTGGGGGGGGCAATAAATGGGGTCCCAGCAGTTTGGGGGGGTCAATCCCAGTGCTGGGAGCATTCCCAGTTCAGGGGGGGGTGGGAAGGACTGGAAAAGGAGTGCTGGGGGGGGGGGGGTTTGTCCCAGTCCTGGATTGGGGGGGGGGGTGCTGGGTGGGCAGCAAATAAGTCACATGACTTATTTCTAATCATCGTTATTATTTCTTTTTTCCTCCCGCGCTTTTTTTTTTTTTTTGTTTTTTTTTTCCTGCTCGTTTTTAGTGTTCGTTTGGATTAAAAAAAAAAAAAAACAAAAAAAAAAAATAAAAAAACAACGACAACAACAACAACAAAAAAAAAAAAAAAAAAAAAAAAAGGAGGAGAGGGCGGAACGGGGCGGGGGGCGCTGAAAATGTGTGTGTGGAGTGGGGCGGGGGGGAGGTTGGGCGTGACGGGGCGGGGCTGGGGGGGGGGGCTGATCATTAAAATTAATGATTTTTTTTTTTTATGGTTTTTTTTTTTTTTTCGGTGGTGGGTGAGGGCGTCTGGCTGTCGGCGGCCTCGGCGCGGGGCTCACACGCTCATTGTCATGCTGGGCGAGTACTATAGAGAGAGCGGAGACACCACAGCGTTAGCGGGGCCGGGGAGGGGGCACGGGGGGGGGGGGGGGGGGGGGGGGGGCACACACACCGCTGCCCCCCCCAGCGCCGCCCTCCTCACGCCTCGCGGCCGCTCGGCCAAGGCGACCCCCCCGCTGCCGCCGCCGCTGCCGCCGCCGCTGCCGCCGCCGCCGCCGGTGCTGACACAATTTCGGGGGGTCGCCACTGGGATTTGCTCGCTGACCCCCCCCGTCCCCGGCCGCTGCCGCCGCGCCCCCCCCGGGCCCCCCGCCCTCGCCGCCTGCCCCCCCGGGGGTCCGCGGGGGTCCCCGCCGGGTCCCTTACGCTGTCGCTTTGGAAGGGATTTAGGAAATTGCTGCTCAGCTCGGCGTCGTCCCGAGGGGTCCCGGGGGGGTTGCTCAGGGCCCCCAAATTACTGGGGGAGCTCTGGAGGAAGGGAGGGGGGAGAGGAGTTAGTGCGGTGTGGGGGGGGGGGTGGGGTATTGGGGGGGTTCTGGTGGGTTGGGGGGTTCAGTATATGGGAAGTAAATGGGGGTTGCAATAAATGGGGGGGGGCCCAGAATATGGTGGAGCCCAAATAAATGGGGTTCCAATAAATTGGGGGGGGTCCCAGTAAATGGGGGAGCCCAAATCAATGGGGTTCAAATAAATGGGGGGGGTCCCAGTAAATGGGGGAGCCCAAATAAATGGGGTTCCAATAAATTGGGGGAGGGTCCCAGAATATGGGGGAGCCCAAATAAATGGGGTTCCAATAAATGGGGGGGGTCCCAGTAAATGGGGGAGCCCAAATAAATGGGGTTCCAATAAATTGGGGGAGGGTCCCAGAATATGGGGGAGCCCAAATAAATGGGATCCAAATAAATGGGATGGTCCCAGTAAATGGGGGGAGCCTCAAAAAATGGGGTCCCAGTACATGGTGGGGGGCAATAAATGGGGCCCAAATAAATGGGGTCCCAATAAATAGGGGGGGGGTCCCAGCACATGGGGGAGTCCAAATAAATGGGGTCCCAGTACATGGTGGGGGGCAATAAATGGGGTCTCAAAAAATGGGGTGGTCCCAGAATATTGGGGGGGGGGAATAAATGGGGTCCCAATAAATGGGGGGGTCTCCAGCACATGGGGGAGCCTCAATAAATGGGGTCCCAGTATGTGGTGGGGGGCAATAAATGGGGTCTCAAAAAATGGGGTGGTCCCAGCACATGGGGGAGCCCAAATAAATGGGGTCCCAATAAATGGGGAAGGGGGTCCCAGCACATGGGGGAGCCCAAATAAATGGGGTCCCAATAAATAGGGGGGTCCCAGAATATGGGGGAGCCCAAATAAATTGAATCCAAATAAATGGGGGGGGGTCCTAGCACATGGGGGAGCCCAAATAAATGGGGTCCCAATATATGTGAGGGGCTCCCAGTGCATGGGGGGTCCCAGCTCCCACTAAATGGAGCTCCCAGGACATGGGGGTATCCCAAAAAATGGGGTCCCGGCACCGTGGGGGTGCCAGGGTCCCCAGCTCACCTTTGGCAGCCCATCCATGTCCCCAGAGCCTGCCAGGATGACAGCAGGGCATTAGTGACCCCCCCAGTCCACGTGTCCCCCCGAGTTTTGTGTGTCCCTAATCCACGAGTGTCCCCCCAGTGTCTGTCCCCTCAATCCATGTGTGTGTCCCCAAATCTGTGAGTGTGTCCCCAATCCCTGTGTGTGTGTCCCCAAGTCCTTGTGTGTGTCCCCAAATCTGTGTGTGTGCGTCCCCAAATCCCTATGTGTGACCCCAAATCCCCGTGTGTGTGTCCTAAACCTCTGTGTGTCCCAAACCTCTGTGTGTGTCCCCAAATCTGTGTGTGTCCCCCCAAATCCTTGTATGTGTCCCCAAACCTGTGTGTGTGTCTCCAAATCCCTGTGTCCCCAAATCTGTGTGTGTCCCCAAATCTGTGAGTGTGTCCCCAATCCCTGTGTGTGTGTCCCTAAACCCTTGTGTGTGTCCCCAAATCTGTGTGTGTGTCTCCAAATCCGTGTGTCCCCAAATCTGTGTGTGTCCCCAAATCTGTGAGTGTGTCCCCAATCCCTGTGTGTGTGTCCCTAAATCCTTGTGTGTGTCCCCAAATCCCAGTGTCCCCAAATCTGTGAGTGTGTCCCCAAATCCCTGTGCATGTCCCCAAATCTGTGTGTGTGTCCTCAAATCCATGTGTGTATCCCTAAATCTGTGTGTGTCCCCAAATCCACGTGTGTCCCCAAATTCGTGTGTGTGTCCCCAAATTCGTGTGTGTGTCCCCAAATCTGTGTGTGCCCCCAAATCTGTGTGTGCCCCCAAATCTGTGTGTGTGTCCCCAAATCCATGTGTGTCCCCAAATTCGTGTGTGTGTCCCCACATTCGTGTGTGTCCCCAATTCGTGTGTGTGTCCCCAAATCTGTGTGTGTGTCCCCAAATCCGTGTGTGTGTCCCCAAATCCCTGTGTGTGTCCCCTCAATCCGCTCCCCCCTCCCATCCACGTGCCCCTCCTGCTGCACGAGCCCATCCAGCCTCAGATGGAGCTCAAATCCCACAGGATTTGGGGGTTTTGGGGGCGCTGGGGGGGGGACAAAGGACCCCTCCTGTCCCCAGGGGGTGTCACCCACCTAAGGATCCGTTCATGTGGTGCGGCTCCATCGCGCTCATCCCGCCCATGGGCCCCTCGGGTCCGGGCCCCATCGGGAACTGGAAGGGAAAAGGGGGGGTGAGGAATGTTGGGGGGACCCCAATCCCTGTCCCCAATCCCTGTCCCCAATCCCTGTCCCCAGTCCCTGTGCCCCCATCCCGTCACTCACGTTGGGCCGGTTCCCCGCGGGTCCGATGGGGTTCATCATGGTGTACATGTTCTCACTGGAGTTGGTGGAGTCTGGGGGGGACACCACGCGTGGGGGGGGGGTGAGTGTGGACCCCACAGATCCCACTTGTACCCCCAAATGCCACTCGCACCCCCAATCCCACTCATGCCCCCAAATCCCACTCATATCCCCTAAATCCCACTTATACTGCCCCAAATGCCACTCGCACCCCCGAATCCCACTCACACTCCCCTAAATCCCACTCATATCCCCTAAATCCCACTCACACTCCCCTAAATCCCACTTGCACCCCCAAATCCCACTCATATCCCCTAAATCCCACTTATACGCCCCCAAATCCCACTCGCACCCCCAAATCCCACTCATATCCCCTAAATCCCACTTATACTGCCCCAAATCCCACTCGCACCCCCAAATCCCACTCATATCCCCTAAATCCCACTTATACTGCCCCAAATCCCACTCATGCCCCCAAATCCCACTCGCACCCCCAAATCCCACTCATATCCCCTAAATCCCACTCGCACTCCCCTAAATCCCACTCACACCCCCCTAAATCCCACTTATACCCCCCCAAATCCCACTCACGCCCCCAAATCCCACTCACACCCCCAAACCCCACTCACTCATGCCCCATCCCATCCCCTCACTCACCTCCGGGGCTGGGCAGGATGGGGGTGCCGGGGGGGCCACCGCCCCCAGGAGGGCCCTGGAAGGGAAAAGGAAGAAAAAGGGGGGGTGGGTTGGGTGGGGGGGTCACAGGGTCGCTGCAGCCCCCCCCCGTCCCCAACAGTGCACCCCAATACTCACCACGTAATTCCCAGGGGATGAGGAGGAGTAGGCGATCTGGGGGGGACAAAGGGGGAGTCAGCATGGGTGGGGGGACACAGGGTAGGACCCCCCCCCTACCCCAAATCCCAAAACTTACGGAGTTGGCGTTGGGGTTGGGCCAGGGCCCGCGGCCACCGGGACCCCTGGGAAGGCAACGGGGACAGTGAGGGGGGGTCCTGCCGGCCCCGAGGCTCCCCCCACACTGGGGGGGTTATGGGGGGGGGGGGCACGGGGGTCTTACATGTTCATGGTGGGCATTCCAGGGCCGGCCAGCGAGCTGGGGGGGGGGCGCATCCCGCTGCCGTAGCTCTGCCGGGAGAGGGAGGGGGGGGTCAGCGGGGCTGGGACACCCCCGGCACTGTCCCCACCCTGCACCCCTGTCCCCACCCCCGTTGTGACCTCCATCCCTGTCCCCAAGAGCCATCCCCATCCCTATATCCCCATCCCAGTCCCTGTTACCCCATCCCTGAATTCCCATTCCCATCCCCTTATCCCTGCACCCCATCCCTGTATCCTTCTATCCCCGTATCCCCATTCCTGTCCCGCTACCCATCCCCGTTCCCACCCCCATATCCTCATCACCCTGTCCCTGCAACCACTTCCACCCCTGAATCTCTGACCCTGCCCTATCCCAGTATCCCATCATCCCAGTATTCCATTATCCCAGTACCCCATTGTCCCATTATCCCATCATCCCAGTATCCTATTATCCCAGTATAACAGTATCCCTTCATCCCAGTATTCCATTATCCCATTATCCCAGTACCCCATTATCCCAGTACCTCATTATCCCAGTATTTATTATCCCATCATCCCAGTATCATAGTACCCCATCATCCCAATATTCCACTACCCCATTATCCCATCATCCCAGTATTCCATTATCTCAGTATTTATTATCCCATTATCCCATTACCCCATCATCCCATCATCCCATTATCCAAGTACCCCATTATCCCAGTATCCCATCACCCCAGTACCCCATTACCCCATCACCCCAATATCCCATTATCCCAGTATCCCATTACGCCAGCACCCCAGTATCCCAGTACCCCATTACCCCATTATCCCAGTATCCCACTATCCCAGCACCCCATTATCCCACTATCCCAGTATCCCATTACCCCATTATGCCAGCACCCCAGTATCCCATTATCCCACTATCCCAGTACCCCATCACCCCAATATCCCATTATCCCAGTATCCCAGTATCCCACTATCCCAGTATCCCAGTACCCCATCACCCCAATATCCCATTATCCCAGTATCCCAGTACCCCAGTACCCCATTATCCCAGTACCCCATTATCCCACTATCCCAGTACCCCATCACCCCAATATCCCACTATCCCAGTATCCCAGTACCCCATTACCCCACTATCCCAGTACCCCGTACCTGTGGCCCCATCCCGGCCATGCCTCGGGGGGGGTTCATGCGCTGCATCGGGCCCCCCATGCCAGGATGCCCTGCACAAATCGGGGAGGGGGAGGCGTGAGACCCCCACAGCCCCCCCCCCGAACGCCCCCCTTGGGGTCTGGGGAGGGGGTCAGGGACCCCCAACTCACCCTGTGAGCGTGCAGCCGGGTCCATGGCGTTGGGCAGCAGCGGCTGGGAGCCAGGAACACCCACGGGGGGCTGCGGGGGGGTGAAACAGGAGGTCAGGGTGCTGGGGGGGTGGGGCTGCACCCCTTTTTTTTTGGGGAGGGGGTTCCCGGCAGCGACCACCTCACCTGGTTGGGCATCCGGAGCGGGGGCCGGGGGCCGCCGGGGTAGCGGGGGGACATGAAAGGCTGCAAGAGAGGGGGTTTGGGGGGTCAGCCGGGGCTGGGGGGGGGGGTCTGTGTCACCCTGCGGGGGTCGTGGTGGTGGGGGGGGGGGCCGGGGCCGTGCTGGGGGGCTGGGGGGGGGGGCTGTGGCCAGCCTTACCTGGCTGTGCGGGCCCAGCAGGGGCACCCCGGGGGTGGGGGGCAGAGGGGGGGCACCCGCAGGAGCCTTGGAGAGAAACACAACAGGTTATGGGCTGGGGGGGGGGCTGCGACCCCTGGGAGTGACCGGGGGGGGGGGGCTGTGACCTCAGGGGGAGTCGGGGAGGAGGCTGTGCCATGGTGGGGGCGTAAAACATGTTAAAGACCCCCACCCAAAACACGCTCAGGACGCACAGACGGGGGGGGGGAGGGGGGGCTCAGGTGCGGCTCGCAGGGCCGCGAGGGGGTCGGTACCTGGAAGAAGGCGGGGGGCACGGGACCCCCGGCCATGCCATCCCCGGGGGGCAGGTTCCCCATCACCGGGCTGGGCGCTGCCGCCGCGCTCTGCGGGGAGAGACAGCTCAGAGCTGGGGGGCTGGGGGGGGGTCCCCATTGTCCCCCACACCACCCCACCGCAGCACCGAGCTCGCCCCCACATTCCCCTCGCAGCCCAAGGCGGGGGGACCCCCGGGGGCCGGGGGGGGGGGCGCGGGCAGGGGGCCCCGGCCCCGCTCGCCGCCCGGCCCCGTCCGAGGGGAGCTGTAAAGGGAAGGAATGCGCCGCTTTTCCGGCTCGGCCCCTGCGCCACAACTGGTTTCAATTTGGAGGCGAGCAGGAGAAAGAGGGGGGGGGGGGGGGGACCCCGCGCTGCCCCTTCCACCCGGGGGGCCCTGAGCCCCCCCCCCAAGCCACTGCCAGCCCGGCGGGGATGGGGGTCCCGCTGTGCTCCGAGGGAGGGTGACAGGAGGCTGCTGCTGCTTTGGGGACAGCGATGGTGACACCCCGCGGCACGTGGGACACGGGTGACACCCAGGGTTGGTGACAGCGGGAGCTCAGGGACACCAAAACCCATGGGGGTGGGCACCTGGGATCCACGGGGGTCCTGGGGCGGGGGGGGGGGTCCCAGGGCTGAGCCCAGGCCACGTCCCCTCTTGGGGACCCCCCCAGACACAGCGACAGGGACAGATGGGGGTCACTGCTGCCCCCTCAAAGCAGGGAGACCAAATGGGGGCCCCCCCCCGTCCCCCCCATCACTCGGTGATGCAAAGCAGAGTTGCCATGGCAACAGGTTGGGGAGCTGTGGCTCCTCCCGCGGGCTCAAGGTCAGGAGGGAGAAAATTGGAGATGGGGGGGGGGACACGTGGGGGCAGTTTGGGGGGCTGCTCACCCCAGGGGGGACCCCAGACCCCGCTGTGGGGCAGCTGCTCCCAATTCCCTCCCCCCCACATCTGCCATGCACAGGCTGGACCCCCCCCCCCCCCCCGAGTTTTATGGGGTCACCAGGATGCTCCCGGGGGTCCCGACGTGCCTGGGGTGGGGGGGGGCTGGTGGAGCAGCACCCGTGGGAACAGGAGGGGGCCCCGGCTCCATGCTGGGACCCCCAGTTCAGCCCAGTTGGGCACTGGGATGGGGCCACGGCTGCGTGGGGCACCCCAGAGGGTGCAATGGCGGGGGGGGGATTGTGGGGCTGCCCCCCCCCCAGCTCTCCCCAGCTCTGCCAGGCAGCAGTGCCATGGCAACGTGGCCTGACCCGCGCCATGTCCCCGGCGTCACCGTCACCGCACCGGCAGCCTCATTAATTCCAGCATGGAAATCAGCTCTGCGCAGCGCCGGGGGGCCGGGGGCGGCGATGGGGGGGGGGGGGGTCCTGCTGCAGCCCCCGCGGCGCCGGCGCAGCCACGCGTGGCCCCACGGGACCCCACGGGACCCCACGGGGGTCAGGGGTGTCCTGGGTGGGGGGGGCAGCGGCTCCAAGTGGGCCCTGCAGGGTCCTGAATGCACGGGGGCCACGGAGGGTCCTGCAGCCCACAGCGTCCCCCCCCCGTGTCACCCCAGGGGACAGGGACCCCCCCCCCCCCAACCAGGGGATAGGGACCCCCCCCCAGCACCCCGCATCCTGTGGATTTCTGCATCCCACGGGGGCATCCTACACGGCTCAGCATCCCACATCCTGTGGGATTGTGGACCCTGCAGCATCCTACAGCATCCCAAATCATCCCGCAGCATCCTACATCACCCCACAGCATCCCAAATCATCCCGCAGCATCCTACATCACCCCACAGCATCCCAAATCATCCCGCAGCATCCTACATCACCCCACAGCCTCCTGCATCCCATGGCATCCCACATCCCAGAGCACCGTGGGCTCCACAGCATCCCACAGAATCCCAGAGCACAGTGGATCCCACAGAATCCCAGAGCACAGTGGATCCCACAGAATCCCAGAGCACAGTGGATCCCACAGAATCCCACAGCACGGTGGATCCCACAGAATCCTGCATCCTGTGGGGCTGTGCACCCTGCATCATCCTGCATCCCACCACAGCATCCCACAGCATCCTGTGGGACACGGACCCTGCATCATCCTGCATCCCATGGGCTCTGGATCCTGCATCATCCTGCATCCCCCAGCACTGTGGACCCTGCAGCATCCCAGGGACCACTCCCCATCCCAGGGCACGGTGCCCCCCTGGCCCCAGCACCCCCCTGTGCCCCCCGCCCATGCCTGCAATCCTGGCAGGAGCAGGCACAGGGACACGCCGGGAACACCGGGAACACCGGGAACACCGGGGGCTGTTGACTCTGTGCCAATGATTGAACCTCCAGAGCTGGCACTGGGAAGGAGCAGAGCTGTTCTGGGGGGGCCCCCTCAGTGTTGGGGGGGGTCCCACTGAGCCCCAGTCCTGCAGTGACCCCCAGGACACCGGGTGGGGAGGGGGGGACACCCCCGGTGGGACCTGGCACTGCGCCCATGGTGCGGAACTGGGGGGAATGAGGGGGGGGGTCCCTATCCCCGGGAGGGGGGGGGGGGTGACAGTGGTGGATGGGCACACCAGGACACGCCGGGGTCCCCGAGGGTGGGGGGGGGGGGGGGCACTGAGCCAGGCCCCCAGGGATTAACCCCCCCTCGGCGCCGCCCCGTGAAATAGGTCACCCACAGATCCGGGGCTGGCGGCGCGGAGAGGGGGGGGGGTCCCGGCGGCGGGGAGGGGGGGCAGCAGGACACGGACCCCCCCCCCCACCACCCATGCCCAGGCACTCACGTAGTCATGGAAGGCTTTGGCCTCGCTGGAATGCTCGCAGGTCTCGCGGCGGTCCGGAGCGGCGCAGTACAGATCCCAGAAGACGCTGGGAAAACGGGAGGGGGGGTGTTGGGTTGGGGGGCAGCGGGTGAGGACCCCCCCCCCCCACCAATTCACACCCCCCCTCCTTCTCAGCGAGCCCCACGGAGCACGGCCACACTCGTGTCACCCGTGGGGCGGGGGGGCTGCGGTTGTGTCCCCCCCCCCCCTCCTCGGGGGCCTCCCGGCTCCGGCGCTGCCGCCTGTTTTCCCTGGAAACGGTCGCTACGGCCGGAGCCCAAATTCCTGGGACTTTACATCAGGCTGCAGCATCCCGGGCCGGGATGGGGGGGTCCCCTGCCCGCGCCCCCCGCCCTGGGTGTGGGACAGCACAGGGGTTGTGTCTGTTTCTGGGTGCCCCCCACCCCAGGTTTGGGGGGTGCTGGCCGGGTGCCAGCTTAATCCCCCCCTCGCTGTGTGTGTGTCCCCCCCCCAAAATCACCAACTATCATTCGCTGCCCACCCCCCCGAGCCCCCCCCCACAAGTGATGTCCACCCACGGGGTGGCCCCCACATCCTCCTTGGGGGGGGGCTCTGCTGGGGCCCCCCCAGTGCAGGGGTCCAGCCCCGGGGCTGGGAGCCCCCCCCTCCCCAGCTCCTCGCTTGGTGCCAAATTGGATCCATCTGGAGGAGCCGGGCGGGGGGGCCGGGATGGGAGGGAAAGGGGGGGGGCCCCCAATCGCTGATGGGAAAAGCAGAGGGACAGGTTTATGGGGTACGAGGTGATGTGGTGGCAGCACGGGGGGGAGTGCAGCTCCCAGACCCCCTCCCAGCCCCTCTGCCAAGGGAATGGGGGGGGGGGTTCCCCCCTTTCCAACCCCCCCCAGACCCCAACTCACCACCACCAGGAGTGCAGGAAGCCGGGGGGCTCCCCCAGCGTGATGTTCTTCTCCCATCGGATCTGCGGAGAGGGACACGGGCAGGGGGGGTCAGCACCCCCCACCGGGGATGGGTGGGGCTCCAGGACCCCCCGTGGGTGGGGTGGGGGGGTCCGGGGGTGCCGCCCTCCCCCCCCCTTACCTCCGACAAGAAGGTCTGGGCGGATTTCTGGGCCCCCACGTGCAGCAGGTACTCGTAGACGTAGAGCGCCAGCCTGGGGGGGACAGGACGGGGACAAGGGACAGTGTCAGGGACCTGCCACCCCCACGGTGACATCCCCGCCCAGCAGCCCCCGAGGGACACGGGGAACGGGCAGGATGGAGCCCCCCCACTCAATTAGTGCAGAATTAATGAAGGAGGAGGTTCGATGCCACCTCCCCGCGAGGGACCCCAGCGGTGACACCGAGTGACTCCCAGCGGCGACACCGCACGCCCTCCACGGCGGCACCGCTGGGGTGGCTCCAGGACAGGTGACACAACCCACACAGGATGTGGCTCAGGGGCGAGTGCCACCACGCGTGTCCCCGGTGGCACTCACGGGAAGCCCCCCCGGTGCTCCGTCCCCACCCCCGGGAGCAGCAACGGGGACCCGCGGCGGTTCCAGCCCCGGGGGGAGCGCGGTGGGTGCAGCCCCCGGCCCCAGCGGGTGCCCCGGGGACCGCGGTGGCCTCGGGCACGGGGACACAGCAGGACAGGGACAGCCGGGAACGGCGGGTCACGGTCCTGGCCACCGGGGGTGGCAGCGGCCGCGGAGCATCAGTAGCCCCGGTGCCATTCCGGTGCCCGCTGCCCCAGGGGATGGCACGGCCTCCGGGGAGGGCTCCCGGTGCCCTCAGGGATGCTGCGGACCGGGCACAGCCCGGCTCCCGGTAGCCCCGGTGCCATCGCGGGTCACGGTGCCCCGGGGGATGGCAGAGACCGGGGGGGATCACCCCGGTTCCCGGTGCCCCGGAGAATGGAAGAGACCGGGGGGCACAGCCCAGTTCAGGGCAGGCACGGTGCGCTCGCGGTACCCGGGCGGATGGCACGGACCAGGGGGATCATGCCGGGTCCCGGTGCCCCGGGGGATGGCACGGTCGGGGAAGGGGCATCCCGGCTGCCGGTGCCCCCGGGGATGCCGCAGACCGGGGAGATCACCCCGGGTCCCGGTGCTCCCGCAGCTCCCGGTGCCCCAAGATGTGGCAATACCCGGGGGGCACATCCCGGCTCCCGTTAGCCCCGGCGTGATCTCGGCTCCCGGTGCCGCGGGGGATGCTACGGACCCCGGCACACCGCAGCTCCCGGTGCCCCGGGGGATGTCACGGACCGAGGGGGATCATCCCGGCTCCCGGTGCCCCGGGAAGTCACGGACCGGGAGGATCATCGCGGTTCCCGGTAACCCGGGGAATGGCACAGATCGGGGGGGAATCATGAGGCTCCCGGTGCCCCCGCAGCTCCCGGTGCCCTGGGGGATAGCACGGACCGGGGGGGATCATCCCGACTCCCGGTGCCCCGGGGGATGCCACGGATCGGGGGGCTCATCCCGGCTCCCGGTGCCCCGGGGGATGCGGCAGACCGGGGGGCTCATCCCGGCTCCCGGTGCCCGGCTGACCCCCGCCAGCTCCCGCTGCCCCGCGGCTGCCGGTGCTCCCCGGCGGGGCGGGGCCGGGGGGTCCGCCCGCCCCCCGATCTCCCCCCCCCCCCCCCGCTTTTCCCGATCTCTCCCCCCACCTTCCTTCCCGCTCCGTCCCCGCTCCCCCGGCGCCCGCCCCGGCAAAAACTTCCGCGCCCCGGCCGTCCCCCGCCGCCGCCCGGCGCCGCACTCACTTCTCGCGGGCCTGGCCGTCCGAGGGCACGCCGGAGCCCTTGCCCTTGGCGTACATGGCGCGGCGGCGGCTGTCAGCGGCCCCGGGCCCGGCCCCGCGCGGCCCCCGCCGCCCCCGCCGCCCCCGCCGCCATCCCGGCCCGGCCCGGCCCGGCCCCGCCGGCTGCGGCCGCGCGCCCGAGGGGGAGCTTGAAACCGCCGCGCCCCCCCCGCGCGGCTGTTCCGGCAGCGCCGCCACCACCCCCCCCGCGCCGCGCGCCGCGCTTAAAGGGGCGATGGCGGCGTTGGTGGGGGGGGGAGGCGGTGGGGACCGCGCTGAAGGAAGGAGGGAGCGGGGTGGTGGCGGGCAGGGGGACGCGGACACGGGGGACGCGAGGAGGGTCACGGGCGCCACGGGGTGGGCACAGGGGGGACGCGGATGTGACAGGGGGGACGCGGAGCCGAGGGGGTGGAGGCGGGGGGACGCGGGGACACGGAGGCGAGGAGTGGGCACGGAGCACGGGGGACGCACTTGAGGGGGTGGGCATGGAGGGGCAAGGACACGAGGGGGGTGGGCATCCAGGGACGGGGACACACGGGGATCGTGGACACGAGGGGGTGAGTTAAAGGGGCAGTGACACGAGGGGACACGGACACGGTGGGCACGGAGGGACACGAGGGGGTGGGCACGGACACGGCGGGCACAGAGGGCGGACATGTGGCAGGGTGGGCACGGACGCGAGGGGGTGGGCACGGAGGGACATGGACATGAAAGGGTGGACACGGACATGAAGGGGTGGATATGGGAGGGGGGACACGGGGGGGGGACACAGAGGGACACGGATGTGACAGGGTGGACACGGACGCGATGGGGTGGACTTAAAGGGGCAGTGACACGAAGGGATGGGGACAGGATGGTCATGGAGGGACGAGGATTTGAGAGGGTGGACACGGAGGGGCGCCAAGGGGGTGGCCACAGACATGCGGCACAGAGGGACACGGATGTGACAGGTGGACATGGACACGACGGGGTGGACACATGCAAGGGGTTGGGCATACGTGGGCACGGACACGAGGGGGACACACGGACACGACGAAGGGACACACGTGCAGGGAATGGGAGCAGGTAGTCACGAAGGGACTCGGACACCAGGGGGCGGACACGGTGTGACACGAGGCGACACGCAGGGACAAGGATGGACACAGGGGGGTGGACGTGGAGGGACACGATCACCGGAGGGACATGGGGAGTGGACACTCGGGACGCTGAGTTGCAGACACGGGGAGGGGACACCAGGACGAGGACACCCACACTGCCAGGGGACACAGCCGCAGAGTCCCCCGGCTCCCACCCGGCCCCGGGGTCCCCTCACACGCGGGGGGTCCCTGTGCTGCCGGGGGGGGGCGGCATTTGAGCACACCCGTGTGGGTGTCCCTGTGTGCCCTCGCGCGTGTCCCCCACCCCTCGGGTCACCGGGACACTCAGTGCCAGGGGGATGCTCAGCACCCCAAGAAAGGACCGGGGGTCTGGCAGGGGTCAGGGGGTGCTGACTTGGGGGTGCTGCCCCCCTGCCCCCCCCCCCCCCCCGGGGCCGGCTACGCCCTGGCAGGGTGACACGGGACAGCCGGACCCGCCTGTTCCTCTTCCCCACACCAGGCAGCAGCGGCCGGAGCGCAGGCGAGTCGGGCTGCTGTGGCTGGGAGGGGGAAAGGGGGGCAGGAAATGCCCCCCTGGGACCCCCAGGAGCTGCCCAGCCCTGGAACAGCGGGAGTGGGGTGGGGACGAGACTGGGCTGCACTGGTTTGCACTGGGAAGGGGGGGGGATCCGCTGGGAATGGGGGGTCCTGATTCCCGTTTCCCCCCCAGGCTCCCGCTGCGGTGGAAGGACCATGGGGCTCCCTGCGGCCCTGCTCGTGGTGCTGCTGCTGCTGCACCCCGAGACCGCCCTGTTCGTCTTCTCCCCCTGTTTCCCCTTGCTGCTGGACATTTATGAAGAGCTGGACCTGACCAACAGGAGCAGTGGCTGTGCCGAGCTGGACTGGAGCCCGTTCCACCGGCATCGCCGGCTGCTGCTGAGGCACAACGGCATCGAGGCCCTGAGCCCCTCGGCCCGCCTCGGGCCCAGGATGGAGGAGCTGGACCTGGCGGAGAACCGGCTGCGGGAGCTGCCCGATGGGTTCTTCACCAACGCCACGGCCCTGCGGAACCTGAGCCTGGAGGGGAACCCCCTCCCCGCCGTGCCCTCCGCCGCCTTCCAGCCCACGCTGAGCTCCCTGTCCGTGTCCTGCCGCTGCGACGTGCTGGGCAGCGTCCTGGCCCACTGTGCCCGCCCGGGGATCCGCTGCCTGTGCTTCACATCCCACCAGAATCCCTTCAACGCCACGGAATTCCACGACCGGGAATGCGGGCCCGGCGCGGGGCTGGTGGCCGGGGTGGCCGCTGCGGTGGCCGCGCTGGTGGCCGCGCTGGTGGCCGCGGTTTGGTACCGGCGGAGGAGAGCGGGAGCCGCGGTGGGCGGCGTGGGGAGGGGGAAGCAGGATCCCGCTGGAAACCTCCGGCAGCCCCGTTACATCAGCCGGGACACCGGGAGCGGCCCCGCCGATGTCGCCGATGTCCCCGACTACGAGAACGTCTTCGTGAGTCCCGGCACGGCCCCGGCTGCTGCGCACGGATGGGCGCCGGCGTGGCAGGAGCCGCGCTACAGGTGAGGCTCCGGCGCAGGGAATGAACATTCCGGGAATGTTCCGTCCCCTCCCTGCTGTGCTGTACCCTGATGTGTTATCCTGCCCCGTCGCGCCTCATCCCACTCCATCCTCTGCTGAACCTGCCATCCCATCCCATCCCATCCCATCCCATCCCATCCCATCCCATCCCATCCCATCCCATCCCACCCCATCCCATCCCATCCCATCCCATCCCATCCCATCCCATCCCATCCCATCCTCCCATCACCACATCCCATCCCATTATCCCATCATCCCATCCCGTCCCCGATTCCCTCCTCCCTGAGCCCCCCCTGTCCCCCAGCCCGCAGGTCCCGCTGGATGAGGATTATTTCCTGGAGGGCGCGGCCGATCCCGGGGACCAGCCCATCTACGCCAACACTCTGGCCCCCACCGAGGACGTCTACATCATTCCTGACCAGTGAGGGGCTGGGGGGACACTGGGAGGGCTGGGGGGACCCTCTCTGTCCCCCGCTGCTGCCCTTTCCCAGGCTGTCCCCCAGCCCGGAGGGGACAGGGACATTCCGCGGGGCCGCGCGTGGTTCCCACACGCATCCTGTGGGAGCGCCTTTTGCAGGGGGGATGTTTTTGGCAGCCCCGGTCCCCCCACTTCGCCCCAGTTCTCACTCGGAGGTGAGGGCTGAGCTGACATTTCCTCCCGGGGCTGCGGGGACGCCTCCTGGTGCCGCATCCGCCGGCAGCTGCCCCCGGGGCCGGGCCACGCACGGGGCACCGGGGCCGGCTGGAGGAGCCGGGGCTGACCACGGCCTTGGCTTCCTCTTCCCCTTTTGGGGCCCACGGGGAGCGTGGGGTGCGCGCTCGCCTGGGGACGCGCTGGCGGTTGGGGACATCCGGTGCCACCTGCTCGATCTTTCCTGCTAAATCGGCCACTTCGGGGAACGAAGAAAAAGCTCCTTTTTTTACTCCTCCGGGTGGCACCCCGAGCTGTTGGGTTGCATGGGGACCTAGGGATCCCACGGCTTGTCTGGGTGTCCCCTCAGTCCCTGGGAGGTTTCAGTGTGCCCCATTAAATGGTTTAATTATCTCTAATTACCTGCACAGCTTGTGGTCTGTGGGCTGGGCTGGGTTTTCCCGGGGGCTCCCAGAGTCTGTGTCCCCAAAGTGGGGGTCCCGAGGGACCAGGACCCTCAAGGGACAGGTCCCCAGAGCTCGTGTCCCCAAAGTGGGGGTCCCAAGGTCCCAAAAGCCAGGTCTCTCCAGTCCCTGTCCCCAGAGACACCATCTCCACAGCTTGCATCCCTCAGTCCCTGGTCCCCAAAATCCCCACGCCAGAGCAGAGATCCCATATTCCACCTCCCCCCAAACCCAGCAGGAGCTGCTGAGGGACTGGGCAGCCCAGGACACCCCCAGATCACACTGCAAGAGGGGACAGAAAGCACCTGTGACCAGCAGAGCCACCCCATCGAGCCGTGGGGAGGCCTTGGGGACACGGTGTGTGCCACCAACCTCCGAGGGGAGTTTCCCCCATCCCTTTGGTGCCCACGGGCTCCCAGGGCTGGAGGCAGCTGGAAATGGGGCAATGGTCACCTCCTGGCTGGACATCACCCCCAGGGGCCGGGGCTGTGCCCAGCGCCCTTCCCAAGGACACAAACAACTCAAAGGTCTCTGGGAGCAATGCCCAGGCATTACTCACACGCTGGCACTGGAAAGCCACGAGGATTTTCCAGCAGATCTATGTGGAGTCAGATCCCAGGGGAGCTGAGGGTCTGAGGAGCAGGGGTCCTGTCAGAGCCCCCCCCCCCCCAAGGTGTGCAGGAGGAGCAGAATCCCTCTTACAATCACTTTATTCATTGTTCTACATCATTTTGGTTTTATAGAAATATATAAAATAGAAAACCACAAAACCCCCTCCCTCTTCCCCCCCCCCCCAAAAAAAAGGATATTTTGCTATAAAATGCAATAAGTTAGAAATAAATAACTGGGTTGCATAAATAAGTCTCTGAGCACAGAAGAGGGTTTGGAGTGGGATATGGACACCTGGGCACGGACCCACCCCAGCCCACGGGGGATCTTTTGGGTGGGAAGGATCCACCTGCTCAATAAAATATTTAAATTTTAAATTAGAGAAGAGACAGGGGAATGAGCTATTTCGGTAGAGATTTCACAACTGGAGATGCTGGGGCTGAGCTGGTGGCAGAGCTGGAGACCCCAGGGCTGAAGTGCACAGCAGAGCCAGGGCTGGCGTGGAGTCACTTGGTGCCACAGGACCTGGATTTTGGGATGCTGGAGCTGGAGACCCCATGGCTGAGCTCAGTGGTGGATCCAGAGCTGACGTGGAGTCACTTGGTGCCACAGGACCTGGATTTTGGGATGCTGGAGCTGGAGACCCCATGGCTGAGCTCAGTGGTGGATCCAGGGCTGGCGTGGAGTCACTTGGTGCCACAGGACCTGGATTTTGGGATGCTGGAGCTGGAGACCCCATGGCTGAGCTCAGTGGTGGATCCAGGGCTGACGTGGAGTCACTTGGTGCCACAGGACCTGGATTTTGGGATGCTGGAGCTGCCAGGAGCCGGGATGGCTTTGCCCCACCTGGTTGGTGACACAGCTGGAGCTGTCGGTGCTGCCGTCAGGCACAGTGGCACCTGGTGACCAGCATGTCCTCGAAGAGGCTGGACACCAGCCTGCCCTCGCTGTCCAGGTGCATCAGCACCATGGGGTCGTAGCCTGCGGGGACGCAGCAGGGCGGGGGCGCAGCCTTGGACAGGGAGTGCACTCGGGATTTGATCTGGGCGTGCATGCTGGCCGGTTTGTAGTTGTGGGGGCAGGAGCCCTCGCAGAACCTCATGTAGTAGCTGTTGGGGGCGATGACCCAGTCCGACCAGCCGATGTCCTGGAAGGAGACCTTCAGCGACTTCAGGCAGCACTTCCCATCGCTCTTCCCGCACTCCTCCTCCAGCCCCCGAGCTCTCCTGGCCGCCCGAGCCGGCTTCTCCAGGGTTTCCACCTCCAGCACCAGCGTTTCCCCCGCGGGGGCGGCCAGGGCGGCCGAGACGTTGGCGGTGAAATCCAGCTCCAGGCGCAGCGTGGGCTCGGGCCCGGCCACCCAGGGCTGGATGGCTCCTGTCAGGTCCAGGCTGCGGGAATGCCGGTGCAGCTCCCGGCTGTGCAGGAGCTGGGGGGTGCCCTCAGCCCCCTGCAGGGTGTAGATGGTGACCCGAGGTGGCACCGAGGCGCCGGGCGGGGACAGCGGCTGCTTGAAGAGTTTCAGCTCCGCCTGCACCACGCGGAGCTGCCGGTGGAAATCCTCGGTGCGGGACAGCAGGAGGTGGTAGCGGTAGGGACCGCGGGGCTCCCGGTGTCCCTGGGCGTCCCGGTGTCCTTGAGAGTCCGGATGTCCCTCGGGGATGTCCACCCAGCGCAACACTGCGGGGACAGAGGTGACAGCTGATGTAAGAGCCAGTAATTCCTCATCAGCCCAGGCTTGGGATCAGCTCCGGCCAGGCAGCCAAGCTTTTGCTGCCAGGGAATCACCCACATCCCGAGGGATGCTGGAAATTCTTTGCTGGGCTCGTCCTCAGAGCCACCATCTCCAGGGACCCCCAGGCTGGAGGCTCTCAGTTTTCCTGGTGCCAGAGAAGGCGTCCCAGGACCCACTGGAGCACCCCCATCCACACCCCGACTGTCCCCACCCAGCCCAAGGGGAATTATTTCAATTATTGAATTTAAATTTAAATATTAATTCATTTGTTTAATTATTTAAATCCCTCCCCGATGCAGATAAACCCCCAAACTGGAGCTCAAGCTGGGGATCGGGGGATGGCACCTCCCTTCCTCCTTCCTGCTCACCCCCAAATCCCTCGGGCACCACTCAGAGCCCCCGAGCTGCCGCTGATCAAAGCTTTCATCCCAAACCCCCCTGATTTTTTGTGATTTTAAGCAAAACGGCTCCAGCTGTGTCTCCTCCCCACTTCCAGGGCAAAGGAAGGAGCAGGAGAAGGATGAGCGTGGCCACCGTGCTGCATGCCCGGTCATGTCCCCGGGCACCGGGGTGACATTCCCGAGGGCGGGACACGCTGGGACACACGGGGCTCGGGGGGTGACACGGAGCCACGGCCACTTACAGGTGGGGGTCAGGCGGTGCAGCCGCCGGGTCCTGGACACGGCTTCCTCCTCTTCCTCCTCCTCCCGGCTCCGGTTCCCCGCCAGCTCCGCCACTTTCTGCTGGTAGAGGCGCTGCGCTCTCTGGATGCTCTCCTGGTCCAGCTGGCGCTGGCTGACGGGGGGAGCCGGCATTCCCAGCCGCTCCAGGATCTCCTTTTTGACGGCTTCCAGCTGGAACCTGTCCTGGTCCCACGTGTGGGGCCGGGAATCCACGGCCGAGAGGAGCAGCAGGAGCTGCAGGCAGGTGAGGGCGGCCCCGACGCCGCGCAGCGCGTTCGGCGCCGCTCTCCTCAGCATCCTGCAGAAATCCGGCGGCTTCAGGGCAGGATTTGCTCCCAGATTTTCTGCAAAGGCTGGACGGGCTGCTGCCGGCGGTGCTGCCAGGGGAATGAATGAAGAGGACCAGACCTGACTTTATAGGAGCCGAACTTTGCCCGCCCTCCGTCCCCCCTCCCGAGGGTGACGCCAGAGAGAACTCCCAGCAGGAATCTCTCCTCTCCGCTGGGATTTCCAACAGGAGCTCTGATAGAGCTGGAGCCGGGTGATGTATAAGCTGTTTTGCAGCTGCGGAGACAAAAAAAAAAAAAAAAAAGTGGAATAACTCCTTTTTCAGACACAAACACTTCCCTTCTACCTCCCGTTTTCCCTTGGGATCGCACGGCTCGGGGAATCCCCCTCACCTCCGGTGGCGGCGGAGCGGGGTGATGGAGAGGGGATGGAGCGCGAGGCGGGAGCGCTGCAGGCAGCATCCCAAGCACGGATTTCCCACCCTCGCATCCTCAGCCACCTCCTCTGCCCGCCACCTCGCGGCTCGGGTCGCTGTTATCGCACGGGGCTGATCCTCCCCTTCCCAAAATCCCAGCGGAGCAGGGGTTGGGGCGGGAGGCGGCAGCTCGTGCTGGGTGCGTGGCCGGAGCAGGGGGGGGATCTGCTCTGGACCTTGTCCCACCGGACAGGTGCGGCCGAGGGATGGGTTCATCCCGAGCCTGGATCCTTCCTTCTGAGGCAACCGCGGCCGGGGTTACGTCATCCCGAACGGAGGCAGCCGGGATGGAGCCGGGCACGCCGGGTGGCACGGGTCCAGCGGGGGCCACGTGTGCCGGGCAGCACCGTGCCAAGAGCGGGGCTGTGGGCAGGAGGAAATCCAGAGTGGGAACGACCCCCAGGGGCCAGCACAGCACCGCCCCTCTCCCAGCTTCTCCTCAGGGATGCTTGGACCAACAAAAGAAAAAAAACCGTGAGCAGAAGGATGAGAAGGAGCTCCCGGTGGCATGAGGAAACGGGCAGGTCCCCCCGGGGCAGGCGAGGCCATTCCCGAATGTCCCGAAGTCGATCCAAGCTCCTGGGCTCCAGCTGTGCTCCCGCCAGGGACGAACGTGCGGTAATCCCGTGATTCACGGCTGTTTGTCCCCGCTCCTCCGCGGGACTCGGCTCCAGCCTTGCCCCGGCTTTTCTCCCCCAGTGGCTCACGGGGCTGCCTGAGGCAAAGCCGAGACCGAGCGTTTCACCCTAAAACACGGGAAAGGAGAAGTTTGCCAGGATGACCAGGGTCGTGTGGAGGGGATTGCCCCGGCCCTGGCTCCGCTGCCCTGCTCCGGATCCGTCCTTGCAGCAGATGGGAGAGGAGGAGCAGGAGTCCCCCCAGGTCCCCTCCCCATTTCACTGCTTTTCCCTTCCCAGAGCATCCACTTTGGAAGGAAATCCCACGTGTGGCTCACAGGGAAACCTCCCAGGGCTTCACCCCATGTGGATTTGGGCACCATGAGTGGGACTTCACCCATCCCTCCAGCAGCTGGGCAGGGATGAATTTCCTGCCTGGAGCACCTTCCCACAGGGAATTCCCAGAGCCCCAAGCCGGCTGTGATCCTCTCCCAGGGATTTTATCAGCTTGAGGTGATTGCAACCCTCCAGCCCCCCAAATCCAGGGAAGAAAGGAGAGGGAGCATCACCCCAGGAGGACACAAGGGCAGAACCACCGCGCCATTCCCTCCCCTCCGGACATCTCCATGTCCACATCAGGCACCAGCCCCCTCCACCATCCCCAGAGTGCCAAATGTGCTGATCCAGAGCCAAAATGGAGCCCTTGGCATGTCCGGGTGCAGGAAGAGGCCCTGACCTCTCCGGTGACATTGAGCAAGACCCGGCAGAAACCCCGGAATCCCCAAGTTCTGCTTTTGCAGTGGATTTTCTGCCAGCCCCGTATCCAGGAGTGACGCACTCCAAGAGCATCAAAGGTTGCTGGAGCCGGATGTTTTCCCCCAAAGGCGCCAGCAGTGGAAGTCAGAGATTTACAGCCCAGCAAGGGCCATAAAAGAGGGATTTTGGGAGCAGTGGTTTGATCCTGAGTGAGAGATGATGAAATGTCCCAGCGTGTCCTCACCAGCCTGCAAGAAGGGATTGCGCAGCCTCTGCATCCCACGTTTCCTCAGCTCTTCCTGGACACGTTCAGTGGTGGAAGGTCAGGTTAATCCGTGCCTTTTCCCAGCGGGATGAAGGCTCCTCTCCAGTTAATGCACCCCATGTGGGTCCCTCATCTCGGCACAGCTCTCCTGGCACGGATCTGGAGCAGGGGATTGCTGCTCCCAGGGAAAGAGCAGCTGGGATGGGCTGAGGGTGAGGAGGATTGACCTCTGGGAAGTCCAGGAGAAGCTCCAGTTGTGCACTGCTGAGCCTGGAAAGGTGTGGAAGTGCCCAAGGCCAGCTTGGATGGGGTTTGAGGCACCCTGAGGCAGTGGAAGGTGTCCCTGGCCATGGCAGGGGTGGAACAGGATGGGCTTTAAGGTCCCTTCCAACAAAATCCGTGATTCCAAACAAAAAATGCTTTTCCCTTCTCCAGATGCTGGTGGTCAGTGGGGAACATGGTGAGGACACAGAGCAAGGGGCTCCAGAGGGCTTAAATTCCCCAAAACTCAGGAAATTCCCCGTGGCTGCCCAAGCTGGCAGAAACTTTGGGGTTTTTTGCAGAGTTCCTTATCACAAGTGGCAAGAGGGGAAGTGCTGCCTTCTAGATTTTAGGGCTATCAGTTCCTCACAGCTGTTGAGCAAAGGATCCCCAAAAAGTGCCCAGAGACCTCTGGGAATTGGTGGCATCACCCTGGGACCGACAGAGCGGGATCAGGTCCTTCCCACATCCTACAGGACCTCAGTGCTCCCCAAAGCCACCCAGGCTGAGCAAGTTGGATGCTGCAGGGAGGATATTCCCTGGAAAAAGGGCAGTTCATGCTTTCCCATGGTGTTTTTTTTCAACCAAAGGATAAGAAGGGGAGAGCAGCCAGGCTGCTGGCAGCACGTGAAGCTCCAAACAGCCCGTGGGGCTTGGCTTCAAGGGAAGTCGGAAGCTCCAGGAGTTATTTGGGATGAGAAATGCCAGGTGGGGTTTGCTCCATCTCATTTCAGGTCTGGAAAGGGGCACAGAGGGATGGGAGACAGGGCTCTCCCTCTGCTGCCAGCGTGGGATGTCTGGGAAGCCACATCCCGTGTTTTCCCAGCGCTGGCCGCCGTCATGATGGATCAGCAGAGTGGACACTGAGGTGACCTTTGGATGTTTCTAAATCAAAGACAACCACGATGGGTCAGGCAAGCAAAAAGCAGCTTTTGCCCCGTCACAGCAGGAATCGCATTTTTCTCCCTTTGCCGCGAGTTTACGGCATCTCCCAAAAATGAGACTTCTGCTCCACTTGGACAAAGACATTCCTGCCTGGGCTGCACCCGCGGTCAACGATTAACTCGGACTCCCAGCCCCCTCAGCCCGGGAAGGGCAGGAAATGCCTCTGGTCCGACCACCAAAAATGGAAATCTGCCTTGGGATGTCCTCACTCACGCCACCATCACCTTCCCCTCGGAGGTGCTTTGGCACCAGGATGCTCCCTGCTTCCCGAGGGGGTCCTTTCCTGGATGGGCTCCCTGGACAGGGATTTCCAGGTAGGGTCTGTGCTCTGCTGAGGGGGATTTTCAGTTTACAGAATCCCTTGAGAACATCACTGGAGTTGGACTCCCTGATCCCTGTGGGTCCCTTCCAGCTCAGGATATTCAGGGAACAAGCACAGCCTGGGCAGGATTGATGTGATGGTTGTTGAGAAGCAGCTTCAAAAAGCAGCTTTTCCATGGTGGGAGCATCTCCCTGCTCAATTTCACCCTTCCAAAGTGCCAAAAGAGCCCTTTCCATCCATTTTTGGTGTAGATCCAGGAGGTAATCCCAGGCCAAGGCTTTTGGGAGCGTGGTGATCCCTTGGGATGGTGCTGCTGAGCCCAGGGAGCCAGATCAGCTCTAAATCCTTCCTCCAAAAAGCTTTCCAACACTGAGCAGGGGGAAAAAAATGGATGGAGGGAACCAAATCCAACCTGGGCACATCCCAGAGCAGCATCTCTTTTACCAAGCAAACCCTTAGGAAACACTAAAAGGGAAGGATAACCTAGAAAGTTCCTTAAAACTGTAGGATTTTAAGTGTGGATGTTTTAAATGCTGGTAAAAATAGATGAAGGAAGCCAAATCCAACCTGGCCACATCCCAGAACAGCACCCCTTGTACCAAGAAGAGAAAGACAACCCCAAAACTGCCTTAAAACAACAGGATTTTAAAAGCCTGGATGCTTTTTGAAGCACAAAGCACAATTTTGGACGAGGAACGAGCATGGAAGCTGCTGGAGAATTTGGGGAAGTCGCTGTCAGTCCGACCTCCAGGAGAAATAAATGTATTTATTTGTGAACTCGGACACAGATAAGGCTCCACGTGCCCATCAGGAGGGAATTAGTCAGCGGAGCATGACTCGGGAAAGGGTTGTGTACACAGGAGCATCCACGGCAGCAGCGGGAAGCAGCTGGAGAGAGGCAGCACGGAGGGATTTTCCCTCAGGCTGGAGCCGTGGTGCCGGCTGGGAATCGGCCAAGAAAATCCCACCCCGCAGCAGAGAATATCCATCTGCATCTCCTGGATGCGGGCAGGGAGGGAAAGGCACGGTGAGGAGCCTTGGAATGGGGAATTGCTCAGCCAGAGCATCATGCCTGGCACGGGGAGCTCATCCCGGGAATTCTGTGCTGGGCTGGGAATGTGCTCATATTCATCCTGGGAATTCTGTGCTGGGCTGGGAACGTGCCCATGCTCATCCTGGGAATTCTGTGCTGGGAACGTGCCCATGCTCTTCCTGGGAATTCTGTGCTGGGAACGTGCCCATGCTCTTCCTGGGAATTCTGTGCTGGGCTGGGAACGTGCTCATATTCATCCTGGGAATTCTGTGCTGGGCTGGGAACGTGCCCATGCTCTTCCTGGGAATTCTGTGCTGGGCTGGGAACGTGCTCATATTCATCCTGGGAATTCTGTGCTGGGCTGGGATGTTCATCCTGGGAATTCTGTGCTGGGCTGGGAACGTGCCCATGCTCATCCTGGGAATTCTGTGCTGGGAATGTGCCCATGTTCATCCTGGGAATTCTGTGCTGGGAATGTGCCCATGTTCATCCTGGGAATTCTGTGCTGGGAATGTGCCCATGCTCATCCTGGGAATTCTGTGCTGGGAATGTGCCCATGTTCATCCTGGGAATTCTGTGCTGGGAACGTGCCCATGCTCATCCTGGGAATTCTGTGCTGGGCTGGGATGTTCATCCTGGGAATTCTGTGCTGGGAACGTGCCCATGCTCATCCTGGGAATTCTGTGCTGGGCTGGGATGTGTTCACATTTTATACCCAAAACTCCGTGTGCCGTGGTTACAATAACGTGCCAATGTCTGTCATTGGTGTTGGGCAGTGTGTCTGTGCCTGAAACCAACAGAAAAGTGTCACCAGCACAGCGAGACATGGAGGGCAAGGAGAAGAAGAAGAAGGTCAGGACATGCCCAAATCCCTCCAGCTTGTCCCCTTGAACCCCATTCTAAAAAACCCCAAAATTCTACGTTTCCACCCTGTGTTAACTCAACTACTACACTGCTCAAACCCTTGTGGCTGGTAATTCCTCAATGTAATTCCTCAATTCCCTAAATGCTGTCCCCAAGTGCCACATCCACACTTTATCCCTAAATCATGTCCCCAAGTGCCACATCCACACTTTTACCCCTAAATGCTGTCCCCAAGTGCCACATCCACACTTTTACCCCTAAATCTTGTCCCTGAGTGCCACAGCCACATCTTTACACCTAAATCTTGTCCCCGAGTGCCACATTCACAGCTTTATCCTGACATCTTGTCCCCAAGTGCCACATCCACACTTTTACCCCTAAATGCTGTCCCCGAGTGCCACATCCACATCTTTACATCTACATCATGTCCCCAAGTGCCACATTCACACTTTTACCCCTAAATCTTGTCCCCAAGTGCCACATCCACACTTTATCCCTAAAAGATCTGGCAGCTTTTCCCACGGGCTAAAATGGAAGGCACAGGTGGTTTTGACTTTGTGCCAAGGTCCCCGAGCCCCCTGCCCGGGTCTCAGCCAGCCAGGGCAGCCAGGGGGGTGTCCTGGGCTCCCACCCCTGGCATCGTGCCCATGCCCAGGCACCCACGGCAGGGATCCTGCCCTGGGATGTGCCCACCCAGGGCAGGCAGGGCAGGAAATTCCAGCCATTCCCCGCAGGTTTTTTTTTTTTTTTTTGGGGGTGGAAGCTCTGGGGAGCCCTCCCGCAGCACCTCTGCTGGAGCTCGGCTTTGATTTGCAAGCTGGGAAAACAGGGAGAGGGAGCAGCCTGCCAGATGGATGCTGCCCAAAAATCCCACCTCGTTTAGGAAGGGGTTGGAAAGCGGGAGGAGCTGGGGAGGAGGGAAGAATGGCAGCGGAGAAGAATTAATTTAAAACAACCCCAAAACCTAAATTAATTTTAAAATTAAAATTAATTTTAAAATTAAAAGAAATTTTAATATTTAAATCAATCTTAAAATGTAAATAATTTTTAATATTTAAATTAATTTTAATATTTAAATTAATTTAAACATTTAAATTAATTTTAAATTTTGGATTTTTAAATTAAATTAATTAAATTAAATTAAATTTAAATTTAATTCTTTGAGGAGCCAGTCCACCAAAGGGATCTTCTCCATGAATCTCTGCATCTCCACCAAGGAATCCAAGCAGGATGCTCCATGAGGAGCCTCCTTACCACGGGAAAAAAAAAAAAAAAAATTTGGATTTGTCCCCACGGAGGGTTCTGTTTGTAAAATGACCTCATGGGCACATGACTTACCCGAGGCATGACATCAGCCCGGGAACACCGCAGGAAAAGCTTCTCACCTTATAAAGGGAATTAAAAGCAGTGGAGTCATCAGGGCTTGGCTCAGTGGCCACAAATCCTGGCTCACCTGTGAGGGAGATCCCAAACTTCCCGGTGCCTGGAGCGTGGTGGGTGGAATTAAAGCTCCATCTCCAAGAAAAGGCTGGAGAGCTCAGCAGGATCACCATGGCAGCTCAGGGGAAAAAAAAAAAAAAAAATCTAGAATTAGGGCATAAAAAAAGACGGAGAAAAAGCAGAGATTCCAGAGGAACAGTGAGGTTTTCCTTTCTGATCCAGGCAAAAACCACCTGGAGCAGGGGCATGGACCACGGGGTGACCTCCCTGAGCCCCATTCTGCCGGAGTACCCCAGGTTTGGGTTTTAATTACCTCGGGTAATGAATCCAGCTCCATCCCGCTCCTCCTGGAGCTGCCGGCGAGGGGTGACACCAACACCCCACGCAGGGCTGAGCTGCTGTCCCTGCCCCGGTGACACTCCCCGTCCTGCCACCTCTGCCACACCAGCCAAGTGGGGAGCAGGAGAGGCCCCCAGGACCGTGCTGGAGCGGTGGAGGGTCTGCAGCCTCCAGCTGTCCTGGATCGAGCTGGAATTATCCAGTTTTGCACCTTCTTGGATCAACACGGAGCTGTCCAGATGTTCTGGATCAAGGTGGAATTATCCAGTTTTGCACCTTCTTGGATCAAGCTGGAATTATCCAGTTTTGCACTCTCCTGGATCAAGGTGGAGCTGTCCAGATGTTCTGGATCAAGGTGGAATTTTCCAGTTTTGCACCTTCTTGGATCAAGGTGGAATTTTCCAGTTTTGCACCTTCTTGGATCAAGGTGGAATTTTCCAGTTTTGCACCTTCTTGGATCAAGGTGGAATTTTCCAGTTTTGCACCCTCATGGATCAAGGTGGAGCTGTCCAGATGTTCTGGATCAAGGTGGAATTTTCCAGTTTTGCACCTTCTTGGATCAAGCTGGAATTATCCAGTTTTGCACCTTCTTGGATCAAGCTGGAATTATCCAGTTTTGCACTCTCCTGGATCAAGCTGGAATTATCCAGTTTTGCACTCTCTTGGATCAAGGTGGAGCTGTGCAGGTGTCCTTGATCAAGCTGGAATTATCCAGTTTTGCACTCTCCTGGATCAAGGGTGGAGCTGTGCAGCTGTCTTGGATCAAGCTGGAATTTTCCAATTTTGCACCTTCTTGGATCAAGCTGGAATTTTCCAATTTTGCACCTTCTTGGATCAAGTTGGAATTTTCCAGTTTTGCACTCTCCTGGATCAACACGGAGCTGTCCAGGTGTCCTGGATGAAGGTGGAATTACCCAGTTTTGCACTCTCTGGCTGTCCTGGATCACTCTGGATCTGTGGAGAGGACACACCCTCCCCATTTCCCAGATCAAACTGGAGCTCTGGAGCTGTTGGACCCTGCCCCTGTCCCGGACCCAGGGGTGGCACCCTCGGCTGTCCCCGGGGTGACACCGAGCACGAGGTGCCTGGATGGCAGCACCATCTGGTGGCACCAGCCCTCCCAGCCAGCCCAGTTTGCTCCCAGTCAGGACCAGTGGCAGCAGGAGCAGGGAGAGAGAGAAGCCTTAAAGCTGCCAGCACAGAGCTTCCATCCCCGGAGGGGGCAAAGGTGTGGATGTGGCACTTGGGGGGACAACATTTAGGGATAAAGGTGTGGATGTGGCACTTGGTGACAGCATTTAGGGATAAAGGTGTGGATGTGGCACTTGGGGACATGATTTAGGGATAAAGCTGTGGATGTGGCACTTGGGGACAGCATTTAGGGATAAAGCTGTGGATGTGGCACTTGGGGACATGATTTAGGGATAAAGCTGTGGATGTGGCACTTGGGGACATGATTTAGGGATAAAGCTGTGGATGTGGCACTTGGGGACAGCATTTAGGGGTAAAGCTGTGGATGTGGCACTTGGGGACATCATTTAGGGATAAAGCTGTGGATGTGGCACTTGGGGACACCATTTAGGGATAAAGTGTGGATGTGGCACTTGGGGACAGCATTTAGGGATAAAGGTGTGGATGTGGCACTTGGGGACATGATTTAGGGATAAAGGTTTGGATGTGGCACTTGGGGACAGCATTTAGGGGTAAAGCCGTGGATGTGGCACTTGGGGACATGATTTAGGGATAAAGGTATGGATGTGGCACTTGGGGACATCATTTAGGGATAAAGTGTGGATGTGGCACTTGGGGACAGCATTTAGGGATAAAGGTTTGGATGTGGCACTTGGGGACACCATTTAGGGATAAAGCTATGGATGTGGCACTTGGGGACATGATTTAGGGATAAAGGTGTGGATGTGGCACTTGGGGACACCATTTAGGGATAAAGGTGTGGATGTGGCACTTGGGGACAGCATTTAGGGATAAAGGTTTGGATGTGGCACTTGGGGACAGCATTTAGGGGCAAAAGTGTGGATGTGGCACTTGGGGACAGCATTTAGGGATAAAGCTATGGATGTGGCACTTGGGGACATCATTTAGGGGTAACAGTGTGGATGTGGCACTTGGGGAAAAGATTTCAGGATAAAGCTGTGAATGTGGCACTTGGGAACATAATTTAGGGATAAAGTGTGGATGTGGCACTTGGGGACATGATTTAGGGGCAAAAGTGTGGATGTGGCACTTGAGGACATCATTTGGGGGTAAAGGTGTGGATGTGGCACTTGGGGACAGCATTTAGGGTGGACAGGGCAGTGCTGTGGGACCAGGTTTGTACCAACCACCACCTTGAAAACCAACAAAAGGGACACTCAGAGTTAAACTCTTTATTTCCTTTGAAACGGGGGTTCAAATCCTCAGGTACAAAGTCCAGTCTGGCAGTACAAGCTGGGAGCGCGTCGCTGGTCCCCGACCCCACAGCCCCTCTGGGATTGTTGGGATTTACAAGGCACTGCAAGAACACACAGACAACAGAAACCCCAACGGGCTGGGATTGGTGCTCCAAGAGTCCTGACAAGCACGAGGTGACACCTGAGGTGGCCACACAGACACCGGGTGGCTTCACAAGGGACACGCGGGGGACTCGAGGGCTGGGAAAGGGTCAGGACAAACACCTCGCTCCAAGAGGAGACAGCAAAAAACCCTCAGGAGTTGGGTTAACCCAACCAAAAGTGAGGATGGAACAGCAAAAAACCCTCAGGAGTTGGGTTAACCCAACCAAAAGTGAGGATGGAACAAAGAAACCCTCAGGAATTGGGTTAATCCAACCAAAAGTGAGGATGGAACAACAAAACCTTCTGGAATTGGATTAATCCAACCAAAAGTGAGGATGGGACAGCAAAAAACCCTCAGGAATTGAGTTAGTCCAACCAAAAGTGAGGATGGAACAAAGAAACCCTCAGGAATTGGGTTAACCCAACCAAAAGTTGGATTAATCCAACCGAAAGTGAGGATGGAACAGCAAAACCTTTAGGAATTGAGTTAATCCAACCAAAAGTGAGGATGGAACAACAAAACCTTCTGGAATTGGATTAATCCAACCAAAAGTGAGGATGGGACAACAAAACCTTTAGGAATTGAGTTAGTCCAACCAAAAGTGAAGATGGGACAGCAGAAAAACCTCAGGAATTGAGTTAATCCAACCAAAAGTGAGGATGGAACAACAAAACCTTCTGGAATTGGATTAATCCAACCAAAAGTGAGGATGGGACAACAAAACCTTTAGGAATTGAGTTAATCCAACCAAAAGTGAGGATGGAACAAAGAAACCTCAGGAATTGGGTTAACCCAACCAAAAGTTGGATTAATCCAACCAAAAGTGAGGATGGAACAGCAAAACCTTTAGGAATTGAGTTAGTCCAACCAAAAGTGAGGATGGAACAACAAAACCTTTAGGAATTGAGTTAATCCAAGCAAAAGTGAGGATGGAACAAAGAAACCTCAGGAATTGGGTTAATCCAACCAAAAGTGAGGATGGAACAACAAAACCTTTAGGAATTGAGTTAATCCAAGCAAAAGTGAGGATGGAACAGCAGAAAACCCTCAGGAATTGGGTTAATCCAACCAAAAGTGAGGATGGAACAGCAAAACCTTTAGGAATTGAGTTAGTCCAACCAAAAGTGAAGATGGGACAGCAAAAAACCCTCAGGAATTGAGTTAATCCAACCAAAAGTGAGGATGGAACAAAGAAACCTCAGGAATTGGGTTAATCCAACCAAAAGTGAGGATGGAACAGCAGAAAACCCTCAGGAATTGAGTTAAGGCAACCAAAAGTGAAGGTGGAACAGCAAAAACCCCTCAGGAATTGGGTTAACCCAACCAAAAGTGAGGATGGAACAACAAATTCTGTTTGCTGCCTCAGGTCCATGTGGGTGTGTGAGCACACCTGGGGAACTCAGTGCAGTCTCTGAGGAGCACCCACGGATAAAAATGGGGATTCCCACCAGTTCAGGGGTTTCCAGCCCAATTTTTTTTCCAGCCACACACGGGGCGAATCCATCCCCATCCCCACCATTCTGCCTCCCAAACGTGAGCCCAGCACAGGACAAGGCACTCCCTGATCATCGACGTAAACATTTGTGATTTAAGAGGCTGGTGCAATCGAAAACCTGAAGGTGGATTTGGAAGTACCACGGAGTTTTCTGTAAGGGCAGTGATAGTTTCATTCCCCATCATCAATTCCTATCTCTGGGGAGGTATTTCCTCCCTTATTTTGTCTTAAAAATAGACTGAGCAGAAGCAGGTCCCAGGTTTCAATGAACACCTCGAAGAATTAACAACGCCCTCAGCTCTGGAGTTTTGGCAGAATTTCCCTTTCAGCACATAAGACACTCATCAGGAATATAAGTTTTTTTTTTTATGAAAAAGTGCACTTTAAACTGCAAAAAAATTAGGGATTCTGGTGCAAAAATAAGGAATTCATCTAGATCAAGATGAGTATTTATGGTATCAACAAGGGGTTTTTTTGTTTTTTTTTTTTTTTTCTCCAAGTCAATAAATTTAGAAAGAGCCTCTGCAACTCTGAAATTCCTATGGTTAAAATAAAATTAAATCGTTAAAATATTATTGGGTAAAGTATTAAAGGAGATAAGAGGGAGGAAGTTACTTCGGGAAAGGATCTGTACAAATTCAATGCTGACAAATTCATCTGCGCTGCGGGGTGAAATCTGGAAAACAGAATGAAAAAAATAAAGCCCCACAGGAAATACTTTTTATGCCTGAAGATCCTGATTTTCACTCAGATTTCGGACACCACCACTCCCTCCTGCAGCAGCTCTGAGAGTGAGAAATCCAGGAGAAATCAGGAACCACAAGGAATAAACCCACAACCCCCCATGGCCAGGCCATCATCGCTTTGCCCATTTTTTGGTTTGAAGAAGTTCCTCCTCCTCCTGCAATTCCTAAAAAAAAAAAAAAATCCCTAAAAAAAAAAAAAATCTCCACCCACCAGGGCAAGGAGTCAGAGAAGCCCAGGATGGTTTGGGTTGGAAGGGACCCTAAAAATCACCCAGTTCCAACTCAACTCGAGGTTATTTGAGCTTCAGAAGAAATTCAGTGGATTTTAAACATTTTTTTTTTAAGGCTTTCTTATCAAAACCAACGACACTGGGAGCCTGTGCTGTCTGAGCAGGCCTGGAATCTCCTGGGTTTTTATTCCAGGAGATAATCCCCTGGAATAATCCCCTTTTTCCAGCTGCTGAGGCACTGGAAGGTTCAATATTGCCTCTTTTGGGACGTGGAGGGGATTGGCTGCTACATCTACACCTGGCCCCAGGTGAGTTCAGCCACAAACCACCTTTTCCCAGGGGCTTTTCCACTCGCCAAATCCCACGGAGGTGATAATTCCCACATCCCTGGCTCAACTCAAGGAATGTTTTCCTGCTGTGGGCATCACCATCCCCACGGCTCCATCGATCCCGAGTTTATCCCAAAGCAGAGCAACTTTTTTCTTTTAGGTTTGTGTGTGGTTTTTTTTTAGGGTTTTTTTTGTTGTTTGTTTTTTTTTTTTTTTTTTTTTTTTTTTTTTTAGGGTGTCTCAAAGCCTGCAGGGAATAACTGGAACAACTCTGGGAGCTGTCACAACCACACCTCAAACCCTCTTCCTGACCTTTCCATCCTTTCCCACTCCTTGGGAGCTTGGGGGGGGATGCTGCAGGTGAAGGTGAACTGCTCTGCAGGAGCTGGCAGACTCCCCAAAAAAACCCCAAAAACCCCTTAAACCACACCACAGAACCCCTCAGGCTGGGAGGGATCCCTAAGGATCATCAAATCCCACAGGAATCCTTGAGGCCAAAGAGCCTTCCAAGCTCCTTTTAAATGAATTAAATTCACCTCCCCACAGCAGCATCGCCAGACTGAGACACTGCCGAGTCTCTGGAGCTCCCCAAAAATCCTCTGCAGGATTAAACAATCCTGGGACAATGGAATTATCACCCCAAACACTCCCAGACCCAGCTCCGGGGCAGCTGAGTGACATCAGCCCCAATCCAGCAAAACCTCCCTAAAAAATCCTCTCTTCCACACCAAAAATCCTCAGCCCCGTTTTCCCCACCCTGAACCTTTATCCCCAGAGATGATTTTGCACTCACAGCACCCTAAAATTTCAGATTTTTTTTTTTTTTCCCCTTACATTTTTTCTCCTCACATTTACAGGCACGGGAGTGGACATTCCACCTGAACTTCCTCCGTGAATAAAATCACTAGCACAAAGTTTTTGGGGTTGGCAACAGGTCTCCCACTCAGTGCAAATTAGCAAATTCTGTTAATTGGTGATTAATAGAAAGGAAAGCAAATAGGATTTAGGAAAACATCAGTTGTTTGTTTTTTTTTTTTTGGAGCTCTGCATCAGTTTGATGTCCTATTCCCAAAGAAAATAGGGATCTGTAAGAAAAGCTTTGTGAATTGGACCAAAAAAATAAAATTAAAAAAAACCAAAAACCCAAAAAACCCAACCCCAAAGTATTTAATTTAGGTCATATTAAATAAAATTAGTTTAATGCCATTTTTCCCCCAGCTGGCCTACAGGAAATTTCTCTACCACCAAGACACCTTTTATAAACACAACCTCAGGCTAATTTCCCAAAACCCACCCCAAAAAAACCAAAAGAGTAAAAAATAAATTATGTCTTCTGTGGAGCTTCCCCAAAAACAGATCGGGAGGAAAAGCAATGCCCAAAATATTCCCAAAAAATGGGATTTTTAATGCTGACACACCCAAGGCCAAGCACTGCAGTCCTCAAACTCCAGCAGGCTGTGGATTCTCCCCCTGGAACAGCAGAGAGCACTGAGAAAAAGGAATATTTTTAGGTGCTGAACAGGATTTCACTCGCCAGGCTGAAGAAACCCGCGTGGGAAGAGGCTCTGCCCACGGAACTGCTGCTGTCTGTGCTCCCTGCTGGTGGATCCTGAGCCACCACCACGCCCAGGGGCACCCCCAGCCCCACCCAGGGGGTGCTAATAATTCATATTTTGGTGACAGAGATCAATCTCAAATTATATATAAGCAAGTTGTGCAAACCTTTGCTCCTACTGTTAAATAACATATTCCAAGCAGGTGGAAAAGGCCTCAGGGAAGGGCTGGGATGTTCTCTGTTCTGGAGCCAGCTTGGCTACTGTGTGCCACTGCACTGCCACCACGTCCACACTAAAGGGAAATGATAATTCCAAATGGATCTCACACCTGATTCTCAAACAAGCTTTCATGACTTAAGCTCCTCTGCCACCAGCAGACTTTTGGATGCTCTGTGGACGCCTTCAGAAAGCAGAAAAGGCAGTGTGACCTACTGCAAGCAAAACTGAGTTTTAAGAGGTGTCACTTACGGACTCTGAGCTGGATCACCTTGATTATTAAGGAGGAGAAAGAAGGAAGAGCAGATTTATTAAATCTACTGCACCAGTGGCCACTGCCAAGCAGGGAGAGGTGCTCTGGGTCTGAACTTGCAGCTGGTAAAGGCCAGGGATGGACAGGGAATGTCCCACCTGGAGATGCTGATCCCTCCCAGAGCCCACCCAGGTCCTGCCCCGACCCCTTTGTGGGTCCCTCCCAGCCCCTGCTGAGATTCCAGCCCCTGGAATTTCACTGTGGCCTCAGCAATCTGTTGATTTTCCACTTCCATTTCGCCCACAAGAGACACCAGAGGGGAATGAAGCAGTTTTTCTGGGAATTACTCCATCACCAAACCCCGTGGGATATTCCTCTTCCCCAAGTTTAGCAGCTACGAAACACCCAGGACAAAAAACTTCCCACCAACAAAGGAACTAATCCTATGGGGATAAAGAACTCAACTAATCACAAAAAGAAAACCCCAAAAAAAAAAAAAAAACCTGTGTCAAAGCACGAAGATTTCAACAAAATATTAAATAAAATAAATTACTAATCAGGGAATCTGACAAGTGCTACCTCGGAGTCGATGGGAATGACAATATTTCACTTGAGGGCAAATTCCTCTGAGCAGGAAGGCCTGGATAGTGAACAGAACCCAGAATTTCCTTGGGTCTATCAAAAAAAAAAAAAATCTTCCTGCTCAGGTGCCCTCAGCAGAGTCCTTGCAGCTGCAAGGTTTTTGTCCTGTCTCAAGGGTTACAAGGAGAGGTTTTGTCACCAGACTTCTCCTGGCGAGCTCAGGGCAGCTCTCACTGAGAGTTACTATAGCAGAGCCAGTCAGCACCAGAGAAATTCAAAATCGTGGGCTTTTAAAACCTTTAAAATGTTGGGTTTTTTTATATATATATATACATATATTTCTATCTTATTTGTAAAAGCATCACGGATTTCTCCACCCAAATGGCCTCTCCACGAGACCCCAGCTGCCAATTCTGTGTCTGCTCCAACTTCAGCTGGGTTTGGTTTTTTTTTTGTTGTTGTTTTTTTTTTTTTTTTTTGTTTTTTTTTTTTGTTTTTTTTTTTTTTTCTGCAATCTCAAAATTCAGCAGCAGATCTCCACACACGACCAGCATCACCCACCTGCTGAGATCCTGCATGCAACCCTTCCCCAAAAGAATTCCTGGGGAAAGTTCCCACAAGCAGCACCACTTCTGAACACCAGGAAAGAGCCTGGAATCCTCACTCTGAGCAAAATTCCTTCATTTCAAATCACTGCCTCTGGTTTCCAGGCAGTGGGATCGGGTTGAAGAGCTGACATTTGATTTTGCAGGGATTTTGTGGATTCCCCCACCTGCATTTTTATGCCTCCACTCCAATCAAGGTGGAATTGGGACCTCAGTTCAACGTTGCTCTCCTCACCTGGAACACCAGGGGGAATTTGCAGCTAAGGAAGTGATGAATTACTCAACCTTCACCTTAAAAACACCACCGAGCACCAGGAGCCCAGGATAAAGATCTCCTGTGGGGAAAAGATTGGTTTTAGACACACTTGAACCGAGGTGTTTGCTACAGGAGGTGGCCAAGAGAGAGGCAGGAAAAAAGAGATTTGGGAAGATTTAGGATCAGGCTCCCCCCTCCAAAAAAAAAAAAAAATTCCAGCTGGATTTGGGCTCCAAAAGGAACCCCAAACATCCCTTCTGCTGCAGCTAGACACCTTATGGAATGAGGAATCAGTGCCTTAAAAAATCATTTTCCATTCCAGCAGAGCCATTCCAGGCTCTTCATTCCCAGCAAATTCTGCTTCCCAAGGCAAGCCCACGCCATCCCAGCTGTCCTTCCACATCACCACCTGGAATTTGGGTCCAGGGACGGGGGGGGGGGAAAAAACAAACCCAAAACCTGCTGAAAGCCTTTCAAGTCAACAGTTAGCCACCAGAGGGTTGGGTGAGCAATTCCCTGCACCTGAAGGCTGAGTCCAGGTGAGGAACCTCCCAGGGATCCAGGTGAGCACCCATTCCCTGGAAGCTCCCAGCACAAACCCTTCAGGAATCAGGAGCTGCAGGTGTTTTAGAGAAGAGACTCTGAATCCTTTGTTGCTCGGGCTGAAACTCACAGATTCGACCAAAAAAAAAAAAAAAAGTTAATTTCTAAGCAGAATTTGTAGAATTTTCCTTTTTTTTTTTTTTTAAGTCTCCAATTCTGAGTCCAGAACCGTTGTTTGTTTTCTTTTTTCTTTTTTTTTCCTTTTTTTTTTTTCTTTTTTTTTTCCCCCTCCCAATACTTCAGCAGAGCAGGGAAAAATTTTGGAAGTGCAATACTAGGCGAGCTCCTGGGGCCAGGCTCAGTGTTCATGCTGACAATTGATTTTGTCTTCGGAATGCTCCAAAAGATCCAACATTTCCTCTATGATGGCCTGCAGGGCCCGGCCCAGCTGTTCTGCAGAATAAGGTTTTCCCAGAGGAGGAACGTGGACAAATGCTGACCTCCCACGGCTCTGGTACAAGGAGGTGTAGTAGGTGAAGTCACAGAGGTACCTGGAACACAAAACCAGAGATTATTCCATTAAAAAAAAAAAAAAAAAAAAGGGATAAACCCACATAAAATGAGCTGTAGGCTCCCATCGTGGTGGCATCCTGGGGTTTAGGAGGCAGGAATTGTGAGTCTGGGGTTGTTTTAATTAAATTTAGGGCAAAACAATGTGAAAATCTCTCTTTTTTTTTTTGCCCCACCCCCTGATCACTGAAAACCAGGTGGCATGGCCAGGCCTGGGAAGTGGAAGGTGTGGGAGGCTCCAGTGCCACGTGGATGTGGCACTTGGGGACACGTGGTGGCCTTGGCAGTGCTGGGGAGTGGCTGCACTCCATGAGCTGAGGGAGCTTTTCCAGCTTCAGCGGCTCCATGGAAAGCTGTGGATGGCAGGGGAACGAGGGGAGCAGGAGGGACGCTGGCACGGGAGGTCGTGGCTGTGCCTGGAGCCCCTGGAAGTGTCCCAGGACAGCCTGGAGGGGGTTTGGAGCAGCCTGGGACAGTGGAGGTGTCCCTGCAGGGGTGGGGTGGGATTTAAGGTCCTTCCAAGCTCTCTGGGAGTCCCTGATTCCATGAAGGAGGTGACAAGATGTCACCAGGCCTCCAGTCCCTGAGGGATCCAGCAGAGCTGGAGAGGGACTGGGGACAAGGGATGGAGGGACAGAGCCAGGGAATGGCTCCCAGTGCCAGAGGATGGGCTGGGTGGGAGACTGGGCAGGGATTGCTCCCTGTGGGGATTCAAGGCCAGGCTGGAGGAGGGAAGCTCCAGGGAGACCTTGGAGCCACTTCCAGAGCCTCAAGGGGCTCCAGGAGAGCTGGAGAGGGATTTGGGACAAGGACTGGAACCCCAACACAGGGAATGGCTTCAAAGTGGAAAGGGGAATCTGGGTGGGACAGTGGGAAGGAATATCCCACCCTCCTGGCTGGGATGGAATTCCCAGAGCAGCTGTGGCTGCCCCTGGAAGTGCCACCCTGGGACAGTGGAAGGTGTCCCTGCAGGGATGGGATGGGATGGGATGGGATGGGATGGGATGGGATGGGATGGGATGGGATGGGATGGGATGGGATGGGATGGGATGGGATGGGATGGGATGGGATGGGATGGGATGGGCTTTAAGGTCCTTCCAACCACTCTGGGAGTGCCTGATTCCATGAAGGAGGTGACAAGCTGGTGTTAAGATGTCACCAGGCTTCCAGACCCTGAGGGATCCACGAGAGCTGTGGCCACCCCTGGAACCGCCCACGGCCAGGCTGAACACTGTGGCTTGGAGCAGCGTGGGACACAACTGGAAAACCTTTAAGGTGCCTCCCAAGGCACGGCACTCCAGGATCCCCTGATCCCCTGGGGTCACCCCTTACCTGCCGGCGTCCTTGGAGATGGTGACGGTGACGTCGAGCCCCAGCGCCGAGACCCTCCTGCACACGGCGTCCATGTCGATGATGGAGTCGATGCACTCGGGGCCTCCCTCCACGCAGCACTGGGAGCCCGGGCAGAAGCGACAGTTGTCCAGCCCCTTGTAGCCCACGTTGTGGCCACACTTCTCCAGGGTGACAGTGGTGGCCATGCCCGACACGCCCACGTGAACCACCAGCTGCCAGGGAAAAGGGACGGCTTGGGTTGCTGATCCTCGTGGGATCCCTTCCAGGTGGGGACAGCTCTGGTATCTCTGCCTGCTCTGCCTCTCCTTTCCCTTATCCAGACTCCCAGTCCAGCTCTCTTGGAGCCACTCTGGGGACTGGAAGCCTGGTGACATCTCAGCACCACCGCGTCGACGGAACCATGGAATCCTCTGGGGTGAGGCACCCAGCCCAAGCTCGGGCTCGATGACCTCTGATCATTTCCCAGCCTGAATGATTCTGTGCTATGATTTTAAGGTCCTCCCCACCCCAAACCACTCTGGGATTCCACGGCTCCACTCCCAGTGAAGCAGGGAGGGGTTGGAGGTGCCAGAGGAACGGGGCGTTCCCATCATGGCTTCAGCACAGCACAATTCTTCTCATTCCACCCCCTCCTGACCTGAACTGTGATTTCATCAGGGTGAGAAGGAGCCTTGGCACCTCCACAGCTTCTGGAGGAGCCCAGGTGGCACAGACAAACCACGAGCTGTCTAGACAGCCCTCTGCAGTGGCCCCTTCACACCCACAGCACTCCAAGCTGTAAAACCCTACAAACTCACATCTTCTCACCACTAAAGAGGAAAAGATCCAGCCAGGGACTACCAGGCTGAAGGAATACATTAAAAAGGAGACTTTCACGTGGTGCCCGCTGCAGGTTCCAACCCTTTGCTGGGTGGTTTTTTTTTCACCTCCCTTTACTCACTCACTTGGGGACTGTGCTTCTTCCACAAGGCAGGAATGAGTCTCTGCACGGTCTGGTACTCAACAGGGACCTCGTAGACGTGCAGATCCACGTCATCCCTCAGCCCCAGCTTCTCCAGCTCCTAAAAACACCAGCAAAGCAAAACCAAGGTGGTCAGACACGAGATGAGCAGAGGATTTACTCCTGGAAGGTTTAATGGCGGGGTGAGGGGCTAACACCAGTTTACACCAGGTTGTACAACCCCGTAAACAGCACCTGCAGCGAGTTTACAGCGACCACTGAGGAAAAAACCCCAAACCCATCACGGCAACAACAAAGGCACCTCTCCACCTGTGTGAAGAGCTTCACCCACAGAACCGTTTGTGTGGCTCTGATGTGTGTGTAACAAAGAAATCAACATTTAACTGACAATAGTTATCAGCAACACCCACGCTGCCAAGGAAATCTTGGCTGTGTTATTTATAGAGGGAGAGAGTCACAATCCCTTCTTCCTTCAAGGAGTGACAATGTGGAGAAGGTGGGACTGGAAGGATTTTATCCATCAGCCAGGGCTGCTGGCCTGGTGAAAATAAATTTCATATTTATTTCCAGGTAAAGAGCTCTCAGGGCTGGCTGACAGCACCGCTGATTCAACTAACCCAGGAAATTATTTCTCCCTCTCTAACATGAAAACATCCCAAATATCCTGGCAATAAACACAGCCAATTTCCTTCAAACCTTTTAAAACACCAAGTGGCAGTTAAATACCTTGCAAAGACTTTAAAACCAGAGGAAAGGGTTTTTTTTTTCCTCCCCAGTGTTTCTGACTGGAAAGCACTGTTGGATCCCAAAACTGGGAGTTCTCCCTTGCTCTCCCCAGTCCCACCAGTAAGGCTCCAGCTGGAGCTTTGCTCCTCGACCCCAAACTTCCCAGAACTCAAGGGAACACCCACATGGCCTAAAGCCTCTGGAAAAAAAAAGAAAAAAAAGGGTTCTTAAACAAAACCATCAGCTGAGCCTAAAATTGGAGCCAGGTAACACCAGGAAGCAATTCCCAGTGGGAGAAGAGACCTTGGCCATCATGTTCAAGGAATTCCTGCAGCATCCAACGTGGACCAAGCTTTCCTCTTGTCACCAAATGTCCAAAATAGCTGTCCCCGTGGATCTGAGGGAGGAGCAGCCATCAGACTATCAAAGGACATTTCAAACTGCTCCTGAATTTATCTCCCTTCCAGGTTTGGATTTGGGGACCGGAGCCACGAGCTGCTCTCTGAAGCAATTCCCAGGTTTTGTTTTCCTCCTTGCAAGTGCAGATCCGCTGTTTTCACTCTCCAACCTTGTATTCCCTCAGGTTAAAAATTAAAAATTAAAGACACTTAAAAGGAGAAGACAAGTTGAGGTTTGAGGCCTCCCCCACTTAAACGTGAGCAGTGTCTTGCCATCGTTTTTCTGTGTTTTTATCAGCACGAGTGGTTTCCTACTGAGGAAAAAAACACCTTTCACACTTGTACGGCCAAACCACAGGGATGTAACAAGATTTAAGATAACTAAAACACCCAGAGAGGCCAAAGTGACACTTCCACAGAGCAGCAGATATGAGCAACGATGATAAATCACTGGCTCTGGCTCCCAGGGCAAGGCTGATATTAAAGCCTTGCTGTATTGATTAGTGTCTGGCACACTCAGACATTCATTACCACAGATGGATGGAAGGGATGGTTCACCCACAGCTCCTCTGCACAAACCTGCCTCCAAAACCTCCATAAAGTCAAGGAGTTCACAGAGGGCAGCATTCAAACACCAGGCAGCCTCTTCAGGAGGAGAATAAACACTTTTTAGGAGTGTTAATACCGATGAGAAGTGATGCTCCTGAAGATGAAGGGTTGGGAAGGAAAAAGCTCCTGAGGATGGATTTGATGGTGGGATTGGGAAGGAACAACTCCTAGGGATGATTTGATGGGAAGATTGGGAAGAAAAAGCTCCTGGGGATGG